>NC_087208.1:80183407-80235907 GCF_015104395.2 Macrobrachium nipponense
AAACGAACATCACATACAAACTAAAAATTAAAAATTACAAAAGAAAAAAACTAAACAAAACGGAAATCATAGAAAACAGAAATACAAAAATGAAAATAATATGAAAGGTAAGCAAACTACACCCAAAATAAAATGGCTAACGCCCACTTTGTGTACCTACTATGAAACTATATGATAGCTAGTTGAATACCGGACGAGTCGTTGTTCAATTCCAGTTTCATTTTCTTAATAAACAGCGACTCTGATATTAAAAGGTCCAGTCTATTTGAGCAAAAAGACAGTACTCTAAAATCTAGGTGAGTGAAAGGATGGTCCTGTGCTAAACTGTGATCCCTTATGGCAGAAAATGTGGTTTAGAAAGAGGAAACCTAGTTCTAACGGAAAGACCTCTGTGTTCCAAAATTCTTGTGTCTAAGCCAGGATTGTTTCATGGGTTTTTGGGTGATTGTGAAATGATTTGGATGTCTGAATGGCCCCTGTTGCTTTCAAAACCCTTGTATTATCGTAGGTACGTGGATGACACTTTCCTTGTGTTTAGGGAACGTTCGCACGTGGATTTATTTTTTGAATATTTTAATTCTCGTCATCCTAATATTTCTTTTACTTGTGAGACAGAACAGGATAATATGTTGTCATTTTTAGATGTTCAGGTACACAGAAATAGAGGTAAATTTGAGGCTTCCGTTTATTGGAAAAGTACTTTTACTGGCTTGGGATTGAATTATCTTAGTTTTCACCAAAGTTGTTTAAATTTAATTCAATACCTACTATGATAAATAGAGCTTACAATGTCTGTTGTGATTTTAATTTATTTCATCAAGACATGGTCTTCCTCCAGAATTATTTTTCCGAAAATTCTTATCCCGTATTTGTCTTTTACAAAGTTCTGAAAAATTTTCTACATGAGAAATTTTGTCCCAGACCGGTGTACAGTACTGCTAGTAAAGATGTAAGCGTATATTAAATTGGCCTTTCCTTGGTCATAGTAGCTACTTGGTACGAAAAAAAGTTACAAGAAATACTTAAGCATAGTTTTTCCTCAAGTTAGTTTCAGATTTGTTTTTTACTAAACCCTTTTACTGTAGGATCACTTTTGAGGGAGAAGCCTGCTCTTCCTGTGGACCTTAATTCGAGTGCGTTTACTTGTTTACCTGTTCGCAGTGTGGTCTGCGATACGTGGGATCCAGTTCCCGCTGGCTTAGACACAGAATTTTGGAACACAGAAAAGTCTTTCCGTTAGAACTAGGTTTCCTCTTTCTAAAACCACCATTTTCTGCCATAAGGTTTCACAGTTTAGCACAGGACCATCCTTTCACTCACCTAGATTTTAGAGTACTGTCTTTTTGCTCAAATAGACTGGACCTTTAATTTCAGAGTCGCTGTTATTAAGAAAATGAAACCGGAATTGAACAACAACTCGTCCGGTATTCAACTAGCTATCATATAGTTTCATAGTAGGTACACAAAGTGTGTCGTTAGCCATTTTATTTTTGGGTGCAGTTTGTTTACCTTTCATATTATCTTTATTTCTATTTCTGTTTTTGTATGATTTGCGTTTTTAGTTTTAGTTTTTTCGTAATTTTTAATTTTTAGTTTTGTATGTGATGTTCGTATTATTTTATGTTTTTACTGAAGCTTTTAATCAGACAATTCATTTTAATGTAATTTTAGTGATTTCTCATCCTTGTCATTTTTTCAGCCTGAAGATGAGGTTTTAAACCTCGAAAAGCTCGTAATATTAAAGAATGTTCTTCCTAGTCTTGGCACTATTATTCATCATCAAGCTATATATATATATATATATATATATATATATATATATATATATATATATATTATATATATATATAGATGGAGACGTCATGTACTAGTAATTGTCCATTTTTATTCCCACATGCTGACATTTAGAGGACACAGCCTTATTTTCAAAGCTGAAAAACGCAATTATAATATATAAAAATGTTACAAAGACTTAAGAATTAAGAAATTTACAAATTAAAAAATATTAAAACTTTAAATAAAAATTAAAAAATTAAAAAAAAAACTAATATTCAACAGACAGAATGAGGGAAAACAGACGCTACCTTTCAGGAGAGGGGAACCAAGGACCTAATAACATAAAAAACAGAGACAGGGGCACACTCAAGACAGGTACAGTGTTGTGGAGGTAGTATCCAAATAAAAAAGTAATTAGCTTATGCATGGTTCGCATTCAACTTCTACACAAAATATGGAGCCTTTGTATAACGTGGGGATGGCGTTCAAGTGCAAGAAAATAAATTGTTAATTATAGATATATATATTTTTGTGCATGCCATTCTATAATATATGAAGTTGCTAAAAACCCATCAGTTCTGTTAATGAATGCCCAACATTCTACGTACTATGACAACTAGGTGCATGAAAGACACACTAGGGAATCTCTATAGTTTGTTGGGTTCAGGCTTGCCTAACTTCACTTAACCTAACCTAACCTTAACTTACTTTACCTAACCTAACCTACCCTACAATAAAGAAAGGTATATGTCAGTCCCCACATTTATACATACCTATTACCCCAAAATATTAAATTCTTCCATAGTGGACAAGAAGTTCAGTTTTTGTTTTAATATAATTTTTAAGACAACACTTCTTGCAATAGTCTAATGCTTCATGAAGAAATTAAAGCTACTAAAGTCGACTGATAATCTAAATAGCTTTTTACATTCTTTCTGGAGTATTGTCTGGAGCTGGCAGGGGTAAGATACCTTGTCAACCAACATCAGTTGCTAGACGCCCAGTGGATGCCAAGAGGAGCTGCCCCAAAATGGGAAGGGCAGAAAAAGAAACAGCCTGACTTGCTCTTAAAAACAGCTAAATGTAATAAGAGAAACTTGGCATTCAATGTTTTGCTAAACCAGCAAAATGCCAAAAGCCATTAACCTTAGTGAAATGTTAAGCCTTGCGTCCTATCCTTGCTAAAATGTATCTTCACAGCTCAAATTTCTGAACTATGTTACCATCTTATAACTGCTCTTTGTACTTTCTTTAGTTCTATATTTATGCTTCTTTTTGAATGGGAACTCCATACCACTGCTGCATACTCCAGAGTTGTCTTCTGAAAAATATTATTCTTTTGACCATTTCTTCATCACTGTGAAAACTACCTTTATATTTGCTAGAACTGCGTATGCACTTCTCTTATTATTTCTGTGATCTTCAAAATTGTAGTTTCTTTATTTGTTAGGACTCGTGTATGTATTACTACTAGCATCCATGCCATGTGCGTAGGAAGCTGCTTATATATTATCTACAGGCATTTATAATAATGTATTCTGTGATGCTTCCCATATTCCTGGGTATGGGATGGCTGATATTATTATCACCCATTTCTTCATCTACTGTGAAAACTACCTTTATTTGCTAGAACTGCCTATGCACTTCTCACATTATTTCTGTGATCTTCAGATTATAGTTTGTTCCGACACGGCATACAAACCTTCGGTCCTTTTACAATAGGAAGGTACTAGCGGCAGCTGGATAGGTCGTAAGCTTTCGAACAAGGGGTTCGGTAGTTAACTGCTTGTCCGACAGGCCGCGCGCGACTGGGAGGTAAACAAACCACTTTTGCTTTCGGCCTCACAGCGAGTAGACGTGTGTGTTCGACACTCTCTGCCCGCTTCTCGTCGTTTGCTTTCCTTGAGTATATGGTTGTGTTTGTGTATGAAAGAATCATTGTAAGTACAATCATTTCTCTTTTTTCATTTAATATTGAGTTATTGGTCAATCATGGAATCTCCTCGCCTCGCTACCCCACGGAGACTATGCCCGGGTACCGAAGGGCGTAAATGCGGAAAGTTCCGCTCATTCCCGGAAATTGACCCACATATATTGTGCGCTCCGGTGTCGGTGGGCGCGAATGCACCCGAGCCGAGCCCTGTGAAGTGTGTAATAATTGGTCGGTAGGCGCAGTGGACTTTGTATGAGGGCAGGAAGAAGCGAAGCCTGCAAAGGAGTCGTCGGAAAGCTCTCCCGCGACTCCTTTGGTTACGGACAACTTCGTCTTCTTTCCTGCCGCCCGCTCAGCTTCCACGTTTTGGCGCCTCCCCTTCGGGGGGGTCTCTAGGTCCTTCTCCTCACCTGACTTGTCGAGTGTGGAGGAGGGCGCTAGATACCCTGACGTCGAGTTGTACTCTGGGTCCTCTATCCGTTCGTCTTCGCGCGAGCGGGTAGAGGATCCTGCTAATCACCCGACTTTTGCTTCCTCAGGTGCGGTGGCCGCGAAGGACGACCTCGGACAGGTGTGGCATCGTTGGGGCTGCAGGGCGTGCCGAGTGTCCAGGGGCTGCTCTATACCATCTCGCTGGCTCCGTGGCGGTCACCCATGCGACGGTTACGACCACCACCACGACCCTTACAACACCTGCTACGCTTCACCTCCTCACCTGGTGTACACCCCGCACGCGGTCTCTGTAACACCTACTACATCGGTGCAGGGGCCAGTCGCCGTACCACGGGGGTGTGATGCCGCCACCTGGGTTTGCCGTGCTGCCGCGACCGGACTTCGTGTGCCCGAAGAGCTCGCCCCTGGACCTCCCACCAGTACCAAGGATGTCTGTGCCGCTGGGTCCGTCCAACTGGACAGCCTGCACAGCCTGCCGTACCTGCCCAGCCGCCGTTCACGGACGTGACGTTGATGACCACTGCTGCCGTTACTGTACCTGCTCCCTGGCCGTCTCGACTGCTGTTCCTGTGATGCCTGCACCTGCTGACGTTGTTCCTGTTCCTGGCTCCGCTGCTCCCGATGCTGATCTGTTCGGACAGGTGCGTCCGGGCCCTGTTGCTTCGGCAACAGCAGCCCCGGCTCCGCTCTGGATGACAGATCTGACATCGGTCCTGAGGAGGTGACGAAGAAGAAGAAGAAGAGGAGGAAGGTGTCGTCGTCGTCTTCATCGTCTTCTTCGTCGTCGTCGTCGTCTGCCGCCTCTTCCCCTTCTTCTTCTAAGGCTCCCCCGCCGAAGAAGAAGAAGGTCGCCTTCCCCCCCCCTAAGAAGTCTCTTCGGGAACTTCTAAGGGCCCGTCTCGCTCTTGGTGAGACGGGGGGTTCTTCCGCTGGTCACCCATGCTCCTTCGGGGCAGGACCCGTCTCTTCTTCCGCAAGGAAGAAGACTACGGGGACCAGAGGAGTGCCGGTGTTAGTGGTTCGACCACGGCAGCAGGATCCGTCTCGGCCTCTCGTTCGCGAGAGGTACCGAGTGTACGGTCGCCTAACAGCGACCGTGCAGCCAGGAACCAGACCTCTGAGCCAGCTCAGCGTCAGGTTCACGGCACGGAGCGGAAGACTGGTGACAGCCGCTCACAGCGGACTCTCACCAGACCAGCTCTCGCTCTCGTGGCGAGCAGCTGGCTACCCGGGCGGACGTGACGGTCCATGACCGGCCACGGGCTGAGGCTGGGAAGAGGTCCCCCCGTTCGCCGGCACCAGCCACGGCTGGTACCAGCGAACTGACGCGCCGTGAGGATACGCACCGGTCTCACCGTGACAGTGGAGCTCGCCGGTCGCCTGACCGTCACTCTCGGCAGAGAGCGACTCGTGTACGGCGACCTATCACCAGCTCCTCTGACACACGGAGGTTGCGGCTGTTCTCGGTCCAGCCGTTCTCCACAGCGAGAACGGCTCTCGACTAGGTCTGCAGCTCGATCGCCACCGCGGGTGTTACGATCGCCTGCAGTCTTCCAAGCCCACTGGTTCTGACAGCGAGCGAGGAGGGAGCGTCAGGTCTGCCTCTCCCATACCTTCAACCTCCTCGGGTTACACCGGGAGGGGCGAGGTATTGAGGAGTGATCGTGAGGGGTGCGCCCCTCAGGATCCCACCACGTCGTCGTACGTACCAGGCACGGTTCTCGGACCAGCCAGGTCGTACGCACAAGTGGTTGGAGGAGACCGAGAGGGGTCTGTCGCTGTTCCTCCCCTCGAGGGAGGAGGGTCTCGGGAGATGCTCCTGTTTGAGGGACTGGATGGTCCGACTCCGCAGGACGCAGTCACTCCTGAGATCCAGAGGAACTTTGCCGAGGTTATTGCGCTGATTCGTCAGCACAACGACCTCGCGGAAGGATCGCCGCTCCCACCATCCGAGCCCACGTCCCGGCTCGAGTCGTTCTGGGGCCCGAAGAGGGAACCCAGACCGACGGTGGGTTTGCCGCGTTCCGAGCTTGCAGACTCAGTGCTGGACCAGGTTGAATCGCTTGTCTCGGACAAGACGGTTCGCTCAAGTCTGGCAGGTCGAGCAAGCTGCTTCCTCCTCCTCTGCTGCGACAGCGGGCGTTTTTTACGTGCCATCTGAAGACCCGATGCCGCCCAAACAGGTGAACCTGGAGTTAGCCAGGCTGACTCCGGGTGTGTCTCTGCAGCAGCTCCTGTCCGAGAACCTATGGTTCTCGCAGCAAGAGGCACTCGGCCTGGAATCTACCGCCATGGCAGCTTTCCAGGCCGTCTCCTGGCTAGATCCTGTGGTCCCTCACAGTATCTAAGGTCGCAGCCAACTCCGGGGGAATTTCTCCCGAAGATGACTCGGCCTTTAGGAGACTTTGCCAGTCTGGAGGAAGAGCCATCTCCTTCCTTGCCCACCAGACGGTGAACCTGTGGGCCAACCTGGTTCTCCGACGAAGGGACGCTGTCCTTACTCGGGTTTCCAGGGCGGCCGGGCGTGAAGCGGCGTTGGGACTTCGCAACGGACCTTTACGGAGTTCCACGTCTCTCTTTCCCAGGAGAGGATGGTGGACGCTGCGGTGGACAGACGGCGCACTGACGACAGTGACCGTCTGGTTCACCAGCAGTCTCGAGGCTTCTGGGCAGCCTCGACTGCGGCCAAGTCTAAGAGCTCGGCTAGCGCTTCCTCGGTGGCTAAGACGGTAGCTGCGTCGAAGCCCCGGGGAAAGACTCTGTCTTCTTCGACTTCTACCAAGGGGAGCCGTAACCAGCCCTCCTCCTCCCGTGGAGGCTCTGGGAAGAAGTCGAAGAAAGGGGGGAAACGCTAGGGACGGCGTTCCCCCTCACCCCTCCAGGGTCATCGAAGGACGTAGCATTGAGACAGGAGATCAAGACCATGCTGAGCAAGAGAGCTGTGAAATCGTCACGGATCAGTCACCGGGCTTTTACAGTCGACTCTTCCTGGTGGAAAAGTCTACGGGAGGCTGGCGCCCGTGATAGATCTCTCTCCTCTGAACCGGTTTTGTTCGCCAGAACCCGGTTCACGATGGAGACGGCACGCTCAGTGCTCGACTCCATCAGGGAGAACGATTTCATGCTTTCGGTGGACTTGAAGGATGCGTATTTCCAAATACCCATTCATCAGTCGTCCAGAAAGTACCTCCGCGTTCATCCTCGACGGGACGGTGTACCAGTTCAGGGCACTTTGCTTCGTCTCTCAACCGCCCCACAGGTGTTCACGCGAGTGTTCACTCTGGTGTCTGCTTGGGCCATTCGCACGGGATACGTCTGATGAGGTATCTCGACGATTGGTTAGTCCTGGCGAGCTCCCGCTCGCAGTTGCTACAGACAGGGATCGACTGCTCGAGTTCTGTCGCGATCTGGGGATCGTTGTGAACTTCGAAAAGTCCGATCTCGAGCCCAAGTATCAGAGGATGAGTATCTGGGGATGCTGATCGACACGGTAGCAGGGCGATCTTCCCCGCAGACTCGCGGATCAGCAGATTCAGGGAGGCAGCCAACCAGTTCCTGTCTCGGCAGGAACAGGTAGCTCAGCGATGGCAAGTCGTGATCGGACACCTGTCGTCACTCTTCGAGAAGTTTAGGTCCCCCTTTCACGGGCGTCTTCACCTGCGGTCTCTTCAGTGGAGACTAAAGGAGAGTTGGTCACAGGCGACGGATCCCCCAAGCTTTCCAGTGTCACTGACACCGGAGGTGAAGGCGAGGACCTAGCCTGGTGGCTGGACGACAGGAACCTCTTAAGAGGAGTGCCTCTGCGCACTCCCCCCCCTCCCCGGACATGCAGCTGTTCTCAGACGCATCGACCGAGGGATGGGGCGCACACCTGGAGGAGTTGCCTGACTTCAGGAGTGTGGGACGAGAACGACAAGCACCTTCACATCAATGTACTGGAACTCAAGGCAGCGTTCCTCGCTCTCCAAGAGTTCCGCAGGACCGCTTGATGGGACACTCAGTGGTGTTGATGTGCGACAACACCACGGTAATGGCCTACGTCAACAAACAGGGGGGCCTAGTGTCTCTCCTGTTGTACCAGTTGACTCGGCAGGTGCACGAGTGGGCCGAGGCACACTCAATAGAGCTGTCGGCACGCTACATTCCAGGGAAGAGGAATGTAGTAGCAGACACGCTCAGCCGTCGGGATCAGGTGATAGGGACCGAGTGGTTTTTACACCAGGACGTGGCGGAAAGGCTCTTCGACCTGTGGGGGCGACCAGTCGTGGATCTGTTCGCCACCCGGCACAACAGGAAGCTCCAGGTGTTCTTCTCGGCCGTGCCGGACCCATGGGCAAGCTGCAGAGGACGCTCTTCAACACCGCGGTGGGACAACCTCTTCGTCTATGCCTTTCCCCCGTTCGTTCAGCCTGATTCGCAAGGTGATCAGTCGAGCACTGGTCACCCACGAATCTCAGGATGATCCTGGTGGCTCCCAAATGGCCACTGGCCATTTGGTATCCGGACCTGCTGGCTCTTCTCGCAGGAGAACCGAGAGAGATTCCCCTTGGCACAACCTTCTCGCCCAGCCACACGCTCGAGCGGTACCACCGAGCAGTCCAGTCCCTACGTCTTCACGGCTGGCTGTTATCCACCATCTCTTGCGAACGAGAGGCTTTTCTCGTAGCGCAGCAACAGAGATGGCTGGAAACGTCCGTCAGTCTCTGCAGCTGTGTACCAGGGGGAAGTGGGCCGTCTTCTGTGGTTGGTGTCGTAGCGGGGTCTATCTCCTCTCAGAGCCACTCTTCAGCAGGTAGCGGATTTCCTCGTTTTTCTTCGCCGAGAGAAGCTCCTCTCAGTCCCCACAGTCAAAGGATACAGAGCCGACTTGGCGACTGTCCTGAAACTGAGGGGATTGGACATCTCGAACTCGTTCGAGATCTCCTTGCTTATGAGAGCTTCGAAAGGTCTTGCCCACCCAGGGAACTCAGGGCCCCCTGCGTGGGATGTGACTCGCTCCTTAGGAGTTTGACTCGAACGCCGTTCGAGCCACTCCGAGAGTCGTCAGACAGGGATCTGACCCTCAAGACCCTCTTCTTGCTGGCCCTGGCATCGGCGAAGAGAGTAGGGGAACTTCATGGTCTTTCCTATGATGTACGACATTCCAGGGGATGGGGATCTGTGACGCTCGATTTCGTCCCGAACTTCGTTGCGAAGACTCAGAAACCGTCGATCCCTGACGACAGGTTCGAGTCATTCACGATTCCTCCCTAGTGGACTTCACGATAATGATGCGGATGAAGATGCTGCTTTGTCCTGTGAGGGGCGCTACGGCGCTATCTGAAGAAAACTCGACACCTCAGCCTGAGTGTCGACGCCTCTTCGTTAGCACCGGGGTAACCAGAAGAAAGTATCCAAGAACACTCTTTCATTCTGGCTGCGTGATGGTCATCAGGAGGGCGTATGAGGCTGATGGTAGTGACGACATCCGTAACGTCCCGTCCGAGAGCTCACGAAGTCAGAAGTATTGGCCCCTCGTTGGCGTTTCGTAAGAACTTCTCCGTGGCGCAGGTCCTGAAGGCAGGGGTTCTGGTCTACCAGACTACCTTTACGTCCTTCTACCTTCGGGGTATTGCCCACAGGTCCTTGGATACCTTTTCCTTGGGGACCCGTTGGTGGCTGCTCAAACAAGTTGTGTAGCAAACCCAGACCCTCCGCAGGCTGAAACGCATCGAGTCCTGGTGTAGACTGTGTGGATGGATGTGTGAATGATGAGTGAACTGGCTTCCCTCTTCCGTCTTTTCCTCCTCCGCTACCTGTGGGCAGAGGGCCACGGTCGTACACTACGCTGGATGAGGACGAGATGCAGGTGACTATATGACAGAGCCCCATCCTATCCTTTCACTAGGGATAGGGGCAGAATATCCACCACTTCCTCCTAAACAAGGGGGGGGAAGTGGATGCCTACAAGAGTCAAAACCCATGACTTTATATTTGCTCCTGTACAGGAACAAAGTTCTTACATTACTGGTACGAAGAGATACGCTTGCCTCTCTCTTAGTACTCGGTCCAGAGGTCTGACCATTGATCCTGCGGTGCACACCCCGATCAATCGGACAGAGGCTTGGATCCCTCCCTCGCTCTTACGACCAGGAGGCTTCCAAGGTTGGGCGAACACCAGTCTGTTCACAAAAGACTCAGTATTCCCCCACCCACCAAGAAGTGAGTCTTCCTATTGTAAAAGGACCGAAGGTTTGTATGCCGTGTCGGAACAAATGACAATTTGTCCAAAATTGCATTTTTCCTAACTATACAAACCTGAGGTCCTTTTACACATAGCCCCACCTCATGCCACCCCTCACTCTGCAGTTTTGCTTAGGCCAAAAGCAAAAGTGATTTGTTTACCTCCCAGTCGCGCAGCGCGCGCGCCTGTCGGACAGCAGTTAACTACCGAACCCCTTGTTCGAAAGCTTACGACCTATCCAGCTGCCGCTAGTACCTTCCTATTGTAAAAGGACCTCAGGTTTGTATAGTTTAGGAAAAATGCAATTTTGGACAAATTGTCATTTTTTATTTATTAAGACTCTTGTAAGTGTCACCTACTAGCATCCATGTGCGTAGGAAGATGCTTTTGTAATTATCTAAGGACATTTATTATAATAATGTTGAAAATCGGTTTATTTTTCATACAATATATTTTTTGTTTATTTGTATTCTCGCACTTATTAACCCTAGCCACTTGTCCTTTTACTGTAAGTCTGCAGCAAATTTAAGAATATTGATCTCGCAGCTTCATATTATCATTAGTATTATTTAGCAATAGAGGCTGATGTAAGATATTTTCACAGTACAGACATTTACCTTTTTAAAACTCCTTCATGTCCATGCTTGATGTTACATAAAAGTTCATTTATGCACATTGTACTGCAGTGTAGATGATGGAAAAGTGATGAACAGGTTGTAACACAGGAAAAGCATGGATGGACTAGAAAAAACAGCAGGCTGCGTGAAGTTCCAAGTTGTGCAAGGTTGCCACCCTTTAGAAGTGAATATATCTGAGAGGAAAAATGAAGGAACACAAACTAAGTACTGAAATTAAGGTCAATGCATCATGAAGTGAAGAGAATTTTTCTGAAGCATACTATCTGAAAAAGGAAGGTTGAGCCTGTAAAATTTTGACGTATGCAACGAAATAATACTACAGAAGTGTATGCAATGGGTAAAAATTGAGAAAAATCATTAAATTCTTTTTCATGTATGACTAATAATTTCACCAACATTCCTTTACCCATTCATCAATGCCTCACAATTATTTTCCACATTGGCACTGCCTTTAGTGCACTTGAAAGGTATGATGTCTCAAAACATGAAGTGATACAAAAGAGGTGGCTTTTCAAAACATTGATCATAAAAAAATAGGATTGCTTTTTCTTACATGAACCATTATCTTTCTTTAAGCAAGATATAGCATATAATACAATGGGGCTTGATGTTTTTGTTGTCATACTGTGCTGGAAAATGCTTTTCTTAACTACATTCCATAGGATTTGAATGTCTACCCCTTTGGTTTTGCTCCCTTTACAGCCTAACCAGTGTCAATCATTTTCCCCCGACTCTTTTATCAAGCTTATTAGTAGGATTCTGAATATTGTAACATATGTTTGAGTCTACAAATGCAGCATTAACTATTAGGTGCCAAATGGGTTGGTACCACCATCTTTTCCTCTTTCTTTTGTAAGGATAGTATGTTGAGCAAAGTTCAAACGCATCATCTAACCAAACCTCCCTTATACATATATTCTACATTAACAAGGGCTGGTCAATTTTTCCCCCCTTCTTTGACTGAATTTTCACCTTATATGTCCTCATAAAAGAAAAGACAAACAAAATTTCAAAGGTTAGGCTACACCAAGAGTTAAAAGATAAAAATCAAAAGGGCAAAAGTCAGTCTGACTGATAAAAACAAAACAATATAAAGTATTTTTTGCCATTAGTAAATTCAACATTGTGGTTTATTACTAAATGTGATGTTACTCTATTGAAAAACAAAAAGCTTTTTTTTACAAATTCCTTCTCGTATAGTAGTAAAAGAAAAGAAAACCAGAAGTTGGCACACGTCAGCTAACGAATGTAAACAAACTTCTGGTTTAGGAGGGAAACGAAGTTCCTTTCCCATTAAATTGTGCAGTCATTTGACTCTTACTCATAATAATCAAGTAAATGTGTATATAATATCTGGAAACAACCATTAACTGTCACATTTTTGTTGAGCTTCAATTACGATGAAATGTGTACATATTCGTGCAATTGTCATAGCATCCGTTCACACATCGTAACACTTTGTTAGCTAAAGACTTTGGCTAGCGGCATATTACAATAAATTTATGAATAATATGGATTTATATAGCAAATTATGCATATTGCTATCGTAAAATATGGATATAAGTCACAATTTCTCGTTTACACAACATAAAAATAATAAAAAGAACATAACAAAATAAGCTAATGACGGAGAATACGTAGAGGGCAGTATGGCGGAGCGAAATGCGTCGTCTGCTAGGGAAGTGAGATATCTCCGCCACAGTGCTCTAGTGGAGGAGCCTATAGGAGCCTGGCCGAAGCTCAGTGCAGTCCGGGAATATGCCACCGGGCGCATCTCAACACAACAACGGAACCGCGAACTCAAAAGCAAAAGACGTTCACAGCAGGGAATAGAATCAGAATTAACAAAGGATTACCTTTTTTTTTCATCTAAAACTCTACAAATATATTCTTTAAATGAGATACTCCAGACATATCTAAGAAAATGTAAAGCTAACTCCACAGCTTTCTATGAAAGGGCCAGAAAGTACTTATGTGACAGATTGACTTCTCTGAAAACAGTTTTCATACTAGAATATCGAAATTGGGACTGACAAGTGATGTATCTTTTGGATACATCTGTACATAAGTATTTTCTCGCCCTTCATAGAAACCTGTGAAGTTGGTTTTACATTTCTTAGATATGTCTGGAGTAAGCTGACTAAGCTTAGTGTTCACTGCATACCCAAAAATCGAGTTTTTCATTTTTTCTCTCAAACTTGTGTTTCAGGTTAGTCTTCAGCTTGCTTCCTGAAATTATGCTGAAGAAGTTGGCTTTTAATGCCTCAATACAGTCTGAAACATTTAAGAGTGACTAGGAACAGGAAATAGATCTCTGATATTTCATATCATTTATTTCATCTCCAGAACATTTCCACAGAAAGTCATTTATTTCATCTTCAAAACTTTTCCACAGAACATTCCTCTTCCCTCAGCTCTTAAAATAACTTATCAGGGCTTTCCAGTGCTTCAGTATTCTATCATTGATGGCAAAAGAGAAAGCCATCTAGTTACAACATGTCTCAATAGATTGCAAGTATCATTCTCTACAAATTCGCAGAATTCCTGTAACTGATGTATTCGACTTGCTGACCTTAGCCTCATTTTCGTCATCATCGTTTTTCTGTTTTTCTCCTCTTTTTTTTTACCTCTTAATTTACCTTGTTTATTATGTTTTTTTTTATTTTTTATTTCTCTCCTCCCAAGAAAGGAGGACAAATGCACGTCCTCCCTAAGGTTGCGGAGGTTGGAGGACAATGGGTCACCCTTAGAACGTCTGGTCACCCTAAGAACACCAAAGCAAGAAACACACACTAACCTTACCTACAAAATCAGCCTTCACCAATAAAACCTAACTACACCTCCAAAGTGGACGGTGGATCTCGAAAAAAACAAAAGAATCAGCTTAGCAGCACCAACCATCTGGAATGTGAACCTGCAAAGTCTCGAGCCCAACCAAACTCCACTTCATTCTTTCTGCCATCAAGACTGCAGTTGCCAACCTCTCAGCTTCTGCAGTGTTCCCAGTGCTTTGCTTTACTGTGCACTTAACATTAACTTATTTTATAAATATACACTAACAATTATCGTGCAATACTAATAAATACCTACAATTATACACCAATATTATGTTATAATAGGTTTCCGTAGTCGATCCCTTCGTGAACATATGGCTCCCTGATGACTTCCAGGGTGGACATCATAACATGATGTTCGTTTTCTCTCCCTGTTTTACCTCCACCAGAAAAAAACCCTTTTCAAAGGGGCCCCGATAAAGATGTATTAACAATATTTGATCGACAGTAAACACCACCAACAACTTCATCAGCAACACTAGAATTATAGGAAAAACCAATTTCCTAGGTAATAATCCGTGTGAAGTCACCCTGTAGTTTTACCTAAAATAGAGCAATACTCATAAATGAGTGTGGTAAAATTACGGAATTTTAGGATTTTGGATAGAGGCTTGCAATAAATTTTATTTGAAGTTTAAAAACTTATGTAAAATGAAAGGTTACAGAAGACAGAGCAAGTAATTTCTGATTTTTTGGTAGTTAACTGTTTGATAAAATAAGCAAGTCCTAAAAATAGTCAACTAATAGTACAAAGTGTAAACTCCATGAACCGGGAAGAGAGAGAGAGAGAGAGAGAGAGAGAGAGAGAGAGAGAGAGAGAGAGAGAGAGAATATACTGGTACTTGGTAAGTGGAACGCGTGTCTTAAAGACACGAATTTAATGTTTTGGGGTTAAATAAGATCTGTAAAAAACTAACAAATATCGTTCAGAAAGTTAACGCTTATTTTAGCCTTGTCTAATACCTGCTCATCGAGACCATGCTTTTGGTGGTTAAATGTCCCCCTTGGTCCCATTGACTGGTTTTTGGTCACAAATACCATAGTTTTATCGGGCTACGCAAATGATCTGACAAACTAAAACAGTGATCAAAGTGGCAGAACAGTGTACACATTTCTGCTGCTGATGTAACTAACCGATACATCGCGGTAACCAACGTCTCTCACTCACGTGCTAGCTTCTCTGTACGTGTGTGTGTTTGTGCTCGACATCTGGAGATGAATAGCTCAAATTAAAATGGAAGCAGTCTACAGCTCTCCCTTTGCAACGAGGTATCCGCCGCTAACGACCCCTTCGCCAAGCCCCTCTCGCACTATAGAAAATACTCTCAGCTCTAAAGGTAAACTTCGAACGGGGAGGAAAATATATATTCATTTCCGTTAATTCTCGTCATTTCCGTCAAATCGAAAATAAAAAGGGGAAAAGAAGAAAAAGAAAAAAAAAAGAGAATCTGCTCCAGCCTCGCCACTAGCTCTCAGTGAACCCGGAGCGAAGCTGGCAGAAAAACACCAACTCAAAATATCGAAGCAACGCGGCTTTGCATACTCTCGCCCTGGCAATCCCAGAGAGCATCCTGATAAAAAAAAGGCTATATTAATTCACAGACGTGAATTCTGTCCGTATTTCGACGTCAAAACTCTCTGGTAATTGGATGGCAAAGGCGAAAGATTGGGTGCAGACTCTCTCTCAACTCTGCTTTACGGATTATTCCTGGCATGATTCATGTGCATTTCCAGTTGGATAACGCATCGTTTGGGTGCGTTCTTTTCATTAAATCCTATTTAACCGTTTAGTTTTCCTTTGCCTTTTTGGAATTTTCTTTATTGATATATTTTAGCTATCTCAAAACGCTGTCCTTTTTAAACCTATTAAGAATATTGATTTTTTCCTTTTTTTAAAGTTGTAGTAACTTTCTTTAAGGGAATGTTGCGAATATTTTTTTTTACAGATAATCTGATATTTAAGCTGTAGTTAATATTGCTTCTAATTTTATGAAAAAAAGGGGAGCGGGGGATTTTCTTATGCGTTAGTTTAATTTTCAGTCATGATTTAAATGAAAATGAATTTTGACCTATCTTTCCGAGCACACTTACACAGAGTTGGCTCTTAGATATAAATGTCGCCACATATGAAGAAGAAAAAAAGTTAATATAAAGGTTAGTAACTGATAAATGGCATGGATAAATCTGCATCCTCAATTCAGAGCTCAAAGGAATCGGAGAGTGGAAGGCGTCAGTGGCCCGTAAGCTCTGATAGATTTTTGAAGGGTTGCGGGATGCAACATTATGGATGTTTGGCAAAGCGTGTCTTTCGACTTAGGATTATTGCCAACATAAAAAGTACAACCAATAGTTACCAGAAATACTGGTAATCATCGAGTTGAAAATTCCATTGAATAGGCAGGTAGGACATACAAGAGCATCAACCTATTTGGAAGTAGCAATGACGTCGACATTTTCCGGGCAAATTTCCAGGTCAAACCCCAATTTCCAGGACTTGTTCAACCTCAGATACGTAGCTTGTCAAAACTATAAAACATCCTGCATTTACAAGACTGAAGAAATTCCAAGTCTGAAAGAATTATATATTGATTACATGACCACGTGAAGCTTACTGAAAGGCCGTTCAAATGCGGACCGACACGATGGCCTCTAGAAAAATCTTAATATGATCAAGAGATGGCCATTGATAATTCTTGGTATACAATATCGGTTCCTAGGAGGCCGTAGCTTACATTTATAGACAGCGAGTGCGTCCTTCCACTGCAAGTAACGGTTGTAAGGATTTAAATTTGGTTCAAGTACCTACTTGCATGTGTAATGTGAATTTACCTAATCATTTAAGTAGCGTCACGTAGTTCTCTGGGGGAAAAGGATTAACTATGAAATAACCATCCATTGCCACTTCTCAGTGTGAAGGGCAAACTGCATCCATAGCTTCCAAGTATAGGTTCACATTTAAAGATATGGATGAATTAAAAACTTAGTGGAATTCATTGGGACTGGAAAGAATGGCCAAAGACTTGTTTTAGCAATACAGTATAATTCTGGGCTGAAGTGAGTGGCAAGAAAAGTTCAGTTGGCGAAAAGCCCTTTCCAAATATTGCTTCCTTTGCTTTAGTCTCATTCTCGCTCTCATTTTCGAATGCCTCAGTGGAGAGACTGTTTTCCCAAATGAACGTTGTGCTTTCCAAGCTTAGAAATCGCGTATTGGTAAGGTCAGTTGAAGCAATTTTACAATTCCTACATGGACTCAGACTGGAATCAAGGACGTGGCCGTCTTTCATTCCTAGTGATGAAATGGTGAAGAATTCTGGAGCAAAGGATTCTCCAACCAATGAATTCGACGAAGATGAAGACGTGTCAGTTGCAACAGATTCCTAAAAGATACAGGTGCAAAGTAGAAGTTAGTAATGATGTTAAATGTTCAAGCTCCTGATAGAAATAATCACACAAATATTTATTCTGAAAATTATTTCCTGATTTCGTTTGTTAAAAAAATGTAAACACAAATCTTTAAATTAGAATGTTTATGCTAGAGAGTTACTATTTTGTTTTCATGAACTTGTTAGATTTTCATTATGCACAGAAGAAACATTTCTTATTTTGTTCCTATAATAATGATAATAATAATAACAGTCAATAATGATAATAATTGTTATTATTTTATTATTATTATATTGTTTAATATAATAATGTTATTATTTTATTATTAAAATAATAACATTATCAATAATAATAATATTATTATTGTTATCAATATTATTATTATTATTTCCTTTTTTACGTTCTTGCATAAAAATAATTTGTCAAGTTTTTCATACAGCAAAATTTCTTAAGTATCACTTAATAAAGAACCCCACAACATTTTGGTATATTTATAACCATTTCAGAGATTTGTGTGGATTTTTATGGGAAATATTCCAGGATCTGTGTGAATCTGTGTGAGAAATGAGTTAAGGTTTGTGGGAATTTGCTTTTTGAAAAGTGGCAACACTGTTCTAAGATTTCTGTCGAGGAAGCCAGTTGAAGCCACCAGGCGGCAAGGAAAGGCCGAGTCCAAATTACTCTGCATTGAACAGGACAAGCGAGTGACAAGTATAATAATCGAGGATTTTTAGGAACATCGACCTAACTAATTGCAGTGAGTTCAAACTTGCATAGTTATTACATTGACCAATACTTATTCTAATATTCAACGTTCTTATATATTGAAACTGCTCTAGCCGCTATATTGGAAAATGGCGGCCGATTTTCCTATTCGGTTTTACCTTCTAAACCGTTAGAGTTACAGAAAATGTGCATCAATTAAGAAATAATCCTCATAAAAAACTAAACATTTGCTATACAGAACATTTTTTTGTATGATGAAAAATAAAAAAAGTTACGGCGGAAACTTTATTTTTCCTATATGCTTGATCGGAAAACAGTCAGCATTGCCAGGTTACACAGAAAAAGATTAACTAACTGTTTGAATGAAAGCTAATATACATTTATGTGAAATTACCAACTTTATGAAATATCTGCATTTATTTTCAATGTTTGTAGGAAATTCTCACAGTATATCAAAATGATAATAGACAATATCCATTTTAAATAAAACCAAACTTCAATTCAATTTGGTTTATGCAATACCAAGTTGAAAAAATTGTCTGATTTACCAGAAACACTCATCTGGCAGATCACATCACAATATACTGTGAATATTAACTAATGCATATCTTTAAGAGGTTAGAGAATATTTTGATAATACTGAAAAGATAATGATAATGTTCATCTGCAAAAGTAAAATCAATACATTCTCATTCTGTTCTTCTTATGCAATACTTATATAACATTTTTCTAATTTTCCAGGAATATACATTACACTTATATCACATCACAGTTGGCAACAAATAGTTTCTAATAATAAACTATTCTATGAACTACCAAACTTACCCATCTGCGATGGGTGATAAAATACGGGTGCAGAAGTGAAAAATTTATATGTACTATTTGTTCAGCAATATTAAAATTAGGGCGATTACACGAATAGTCCCTCTCTTTCTCTCTCTCTCTCTCTCTCTCCTCTCTCTCCTCTAATAATGTAATTCAAGGGGACGACCACTGAACGCAGAGAAATTCTTATTTATTGTTGTTTCCCCTCTTTTAATGATATTCTCTCTCTCTCTCCCTCTCTCTCTCTTCTCAAAGTAAGTGCAGGGACGATCAATGAACGTAAAGAAGTTCGTATTCATTATTGTTTACCCTCTTTTATTGATTCTCTCTCTCTCTCTCTCTCTCTCTCTCTCTCTCTCTCTCTCTCTCTCTCTCTCCTCTCTTTCAATGTAAGTCAAGTAACGAAGACGGTGATGGGATTATCGGATTACTTAGCTCTCAAATCACAAATTATCTCCTCTCTCTTTCTCTCTCTCATTTTTCGATAGCAAGATAAAGTCATAAAATTGTAGTGCATTAATGTCGTTAAATGGCTCTCTCTCTCTCTCTCTCTCTCTCTCTCTCTCTCTCTCTCTCTCTCTCGTCGGTGACTTTCATTTAACGGAACAGGGATCTTGATTGGTTCGTTTCTTTGTTAATTACTTTGCACGGTGATATGAATAATAAAGTATCTTCTTTTCTTTTCCATTATGTTACTGCAAAGACGCAACTTGTATGTCAGTGCGTTTATGGCTACTGATAAATGCTCTTATGATCCTGTGTCTTCCAAAAAAAGAGTAGAAAGTAGGAACTTGTCAGTTTTCCTTTTTATTATGTCCATTGGCAGGATCGAAATTCCGAAGCAACATTACCGGGCAGTACTTCACATTATTTTGTGCACTGGCAGTCCCGATGGATTTAAGTTATTCAAAAATCTTGCGGATATTGATGATTAATTTTCATCTTCTATTGTGTCCGAGCTGAAATATTTGCGACTTTCTCCGGGGAAGTTGTACCAGAAATTATGTGTGAAAAATCGTAAAGTAACCAAGTCTACAGGAGTAACCAGCCTCGTTTCACGGCCAGAAACAGCTCCGTTTCAGGGAATCCCTTCTCACCCCCACCCCCATACAAAGGAAGGGGAGGGGGGTAGGTTGGATGAAACCCCATTACAAACCATCTTAGGGGTCCCCACCATAACCCTGCCAAGTTCATGCCCGTCTGACCAGCCGTTTGGCCATGACAGACAGACAGACAGACATTACGGACCCATTATAGTATGATATTGAAAAGTGCGATACACAGTATTTGAACTGAGTTTTCACAATTAGTTCCTTGGCACTCTCCACATATCGCCATCGCTGAGCAGCGTCTACCGAACTGTCCACATTTGCTCCTATTGTTGCATACAACTTTACAATTTCACGAAACCTGCTTCGGGAGTTTCACATGACCTGCTTCTTTGGTAGTGGGGACAGGTTTTCAAGCGATTGTTCTATCACGGACAAACCCTATTATTTTGGATCAGGAGGCAGTTTCCGAGCCATTTCCTGTGCGCAAATGCACTCTAGCTGCAGGAGTATTGCTCTGCAGCTGCACTGGCTGGGTTAAAGAGGCCAGTTGAAGAGATGAACTTCATTTCTTCTTTTCAATAATTCTATATACATGAAATATCTAACCTCCTTTAAGATTTAGACCCATATCATTAAAGAATAAACTTTTCATCGGCATCTTTTATAGTATCCCTGATGGCATCCTTCTGATTGGACTATTTCCATTGTTCTCGCAAAACCTGATTATTTTGCAGAAGCCTAAGTGCTCTAATTTTACCTTTTTTGTGAAGTGCAGAAGGTCGTGGCATAAACAAAAAGCAAATTGTCACAGCTTTCACCCATATGTTTTCTGTCTGAATGTTGTACAATTTGTGAATGCTATACCTGCTTTTCCTGGTTTAAGATACTATTTGACAAGAGATCTTTATTACCGAAAGCACAAGAAATTCATTATCCTGCCAACAACAAGAAGATTTGGATCCTTTTTTTAGCGTGATCAAGAGCAAACTGTGAAATAAAAATAACAGCATCCGCATTAATTTCTTTTTGTAGGACTGAATAAGCTTTATTTTTATTTTTAAGCATAATAGCATCAATTACAGCGCGTTTATTTCCTTGAAAATCGGACTGTGGAATAGTAACTGGTGTAATTTCATCAAATATTATGTGTCTTGAAATCCTCTTTGCTGCCTCGGCGCTCCTGCTCAAACTGTTTTAGTATTCTCTCTCTCTCTCTCTCTCTCTCTCTGGATGCCCATCTAAACCTGTGCTGCAGCGTCTTCCATAATGACTCTCAGCATAGCTTACTACATACAAATCCAGTACCTGACCAAATGTTGCTGATTTTGGCTAAAGAAACTGAGTGAAGCAGATTTCCATCATTTTGAACATCATATGGGTTAGAAGGCAACAATAAAGTCTCCTTCTGGGAGCAAAAGGCATTTAAAAAACAAGTCTTTGGTCCTTTCCTTAATTAACTGTGAGGAATCTAATAATGAAGAAGGTACGCACACTTACTTGTCAGATCATACTCGAAGTACTCTTTTATTTCGGTTTTACTAACATCCAGGCATAACATTCCGTGAAAGAGTTCTCGTTGGAAGCTCGATGTCACATTTTTTTATGCATCTTTATTCTGCCCGATGTCAGTTTAGACAGGAATAACTTTCCTCTTTCGCTGCAGGTGAACATAACAAAAGTTAATTCCTGAAAGTGATCTGTTGGCTTCTTTTCCTATTCCCAGTGATCTATCCCGTGCTACTGTTTGGTCTGCCTCCAGCCCATTTGAGATGTTAACTAACTGTCTAGATTACTGACGAAATGGACTATGTTCCTTTAGCCTGTTAATAAACATGCTATGATCATCAGTGTCTCTTGGTAATCGAGATACTCCAGATTCAGTGTTCAGCAGGACATTTTTCACATTGACTCAAGTAAAGTCTGATAAAGTCTCAGATATCTCAAAACCAAAGAAAGCTGATGACACCCAACTCTTTAGAGATGAAAATGTTACTCCCCGGCCACGAGTAAGTCCACCAATTTGAAGTGACGCATCAAGATCTGCAAGGTAAGCATCTCTTGCAAATCTTTGAAAATCAAGAGCTGACATTTTATGATGTAAATCCTTCATCAAATGTATTTAAATAAAGAGCACATTTAGCACAGTGTAAATGTCCGGCACTGTGAAAATAGAGCATCACATTCTTTACTACTGCAATATGCAATTTCCAATTACCAGTTCATTCTGTTTTGATAAAATGCAAGATAAGTAAAACTTTTTGAAATTATTGACGCCACAATTTTGGGGTCCTACCAAACATTTCAAGATCCTGTTTGAACTTTTCAAACGAGACAGTGTAGTAATTATTCAGAGCAATAATAATAATAATAATAATAATAATAATAATAATAATAATAATAATAATAGTAATAATAATAATAATACTAATAATAATAATGTGTATGCTGGAAACAGACCTTTTAAACATGTTTTATTATAAACAATGTCAGAATTTACAGAATTGATTTTATACAAAACTCTTTAATTTCTCCTTATGATTTGCTTTTCTGGCACGCTGGTATTACTAAGCACCTGTCCAATATTTATCGTGCTGTAGGTCGTCAACGGAATTTCAGGCTGGTGTTATCAAAGGCGACGGGGTATCAGAGACAGGCTGGGGGGTAGGGGCTACAGGTATTTAGGTGTCTCGTAGGTCGCTTGGCTAGAGATTTTCTCCAATACTGCCGGTTGAACAACACTATCCCCAAGTTCATCAAATTTAAACTATCGCTCTTCACTTTACCATACTCGGCTAAATACTGATACCACAAAGAAATTATTGGCCATGGAAATTGATGTAAAACTGAAAACTATAACCAAATTGTCCAAAATGTATGATGCCCCATATCAACCTATTAGTCGCTCCCTTTCTATCTGATTTAATAATTTTCAAAGACATTGTTGATCAAATATTCACACTTTTGTATCACTAACACAAAGAGTTCACGAGAAAAAAACTAAAAAACCTGGGCATTACTATTTCTACCTTCAATAAAAATTCCGGTACTGTCTTTAATTTTTCTAAATATGTGTTTTCAAGCAGAGAAGAGTTTTCGCTATCACTTGGTCTTGATTTCTGCTTACCTAATTATCGACCGTCATATTCCAGATTCTTTCTTCCGCTGGAATGATTATGCCACAGATTAAAAACCCTACAAACAAACACTAATATAAATAAAATTCAAATGGAGATGTCGCGGTTGGCTCAAAAATACCTACCTATCGGTCGTTAACAACTTCTTGGGCTCCTTTCTTCCAGAGAAGTGATTTGGAGATCTTGAAAAAACAGGCTTCAAACAAAAGATATTGTCATTACTCGTCCAGACAAGGGAAAAAGTACAGTCATTCATGATCGAGAAGACTACTATAATAAAGTTTAATATTATCTTAAGCGATCCTGGTAAACTTTAAAATTCAATCACTTGGGACCCCTACTTTAGCACTATTTTCAAAATCAAGGATAAAATAAACCGTGTTTTAAATAACTTGAAAAAGAATAATACTATTTCTGATGAAGTTTATAGGTCCTTTTTTAGCACAGGTGGTTGGTTCTTTCGGTGTCTGATATGGTCTCCCCAAAACTCATAAAGAAGGTGTCCCATGAGGCCTATTCTGATAACCTACGACACCCTTGATTATAAAATGGCAAAATTTCTGGTTCTTCTTCTAGATCCTCTCATCAAAAATGAATATACGTTGACGAACTCCTACACGTTCAAGAACGCCATTCTCCCTCATGACTCTGACCTAGTTATGGCCAGCCTCGATGTCGAGTCTCTATTCACAAATGTTCCTGTTCAAGAGACCATTGACATTATTATGCGTAAACTGTTTCCGGATCCTAATATCCTCTTCCACAATTTTAACTCCTATGATTTTAGAAGATTTCTGGAACTTGCTGTGCTGGACACAGCCTTTATTTTTAATAAAACTGCTTTCAAACAAGTTGAGCCCAACGTTCGCAAATATTTTTATGTGTCACTTCGAGGAGCAGTTGCTGGACAGCTGCCCTCTCAGTATTTACCGCTGATTCTACAAAAGATCTGTAGATGATACTTTTACCTTGTTTAGATCTCGTTCTGATGCTGAAACTTTCCTTGATCTCGCTAACAGTAGACATCCTAATATAAAATTCAGTATCGAAGCTGAGCAGGATAATAAGTTATCCTTTTTAGATGTTTGTTTCACGAGAATATGATTGTTTTAACACAAGTATTTGGAGGAAATCTACATTCACGGGTTTAGGATCCAACTTCTAAAGTAGCTGTTTTTTTTAACTTTAAATTAAAATGCTTGTCTACTCTTTTGTTATATAGAGCCTTCCATTTATCCTCGAATTGGCATGCCTTTCATAACGAAATTCAATTTTTACACGAGTTTTTACCGACAACATTTTTCCATCTAACCTATTTTTCAATATGTGCGGAAGATTTTAAACAACCATTTCATGCCAAAGTCAATATTCCAACTGTTCCACAACTTCAAATCTATGGCAGTGTTCCATCTGCATGATAAAAGTTTTAACCAAAAGCGTTCTCAGATTATTTCAAGATATTATGGATCAGTCAAAATTAATCTTATTCCACAGAATCCTCTGAAGATTGGATCTTTATTCAATACTAAAGACCGTTCAGGCGACCTTATGACGTCTGGGTTGATATATAAGTATGATTGTCCTGTGTGTTCTCGAGGAACTTACGTGGGCTGCACCAAGGACTTCTCAAGGTACGCACCGACTCTCACAGAGGCGTTAGCTATCGAACGGACAGTAAATTGAGTAATCTCGAATTTTCAAACATAAGAGAACATGCCAAAAAATGTAGTAGCAACATTGAATACAATCAATTTAAAATCATAACAAGGGCCTCTTCCGAGCTAGCACTATCTATACTAGAATCTTTAACTATCAAACAGACAGTAACATTGTTGAATGCCCAAAACTCCTCCACCAGTCTCTACCTGTCGTAACCGTTTTTGTTTTTCACCTGCTCTTATTCCATTCGCCCTTCTTCTCCTTTCTATATAGGTTGGTATACCTACTGCAATGAAGAATGTATCCGATGGAAATTTGGTTTTAAACAGATTTTTGTATAATTTGTTTGCTTTTATAATTTACAAGATTTATGCTTTTATTTACAGCCTGGAAAATAAGACTTGTATTGAAACGTCGGCACTAATAAAGATGTTTTTATGTACATGCGTGTTTTCACTGCCCTCTGATCTTCATATATCGACTGATTAGCTGTCCACCTGTATCTTTTATATGTATATATGTATATGTATATATATATATATATATATATATATATATATATATAGATAGATAGATAGATAGATAGATAGATAATGCATTTTTATATGTAGTATAAACTCTTATCATACAAAGGAAATGTGTGGATGCATATATTGTTTGTGTCCTTATCTTTTTATTTATATGTCTATGTTTGTGTCTGTCTGTCTCTGCTTTCCTATCTATATATGTATGCAGATGCACATTATATATGTTAAAACATCACAGTAGATGGGCAGAAATTCTAACCGAGCGCTTTCGTCCTTTTAATGGAGACAGTTGTCGAGGTACAAATAAGATTGCAGTTGAAAAGAAAGTTACAAAGTAAACAAAAAGACTAAGAACACTAGATGGCTAATTGTCAAAAGGGTAAAATCAAAGAGATAATCTAAATAATTGGAGATCACACAGTCACAAACTAAAACAGACTTAGCCATAAGAGAAACGGAAGCTTAGCCATACAAAGTCCAGAAACATTATGCAACTGAATATATTAATTTTATTGCTTATAGTTATCTACAACTTTTTAAATTATGAAGTCATCGAGTTTAAACAAACCAAGACTTAATTTTAGAATACCTCCATTATTTGATTTGATGAAACAAGATTCAATTATATTCCTTTTAACTGTCGCTACACGGCATTAAGGATCTTGCCTGACTCCAGGTAATAGGATGATCTAAATCTCTCATATGTACGAATAATGCATTGTATATTTGACCAGTTCTCACTGAATATTGGTGCTGTTTGATTCGTTGTGAAAGTGATTTTCCAGTTTGTCCGTAAAATATTTTATCACACTTTTACAAGGAATTTCATATATGCAGCCAAAAAAATCTTTAGGAGAAATTTTTATTGCTAAACTCTTAACATTAATATAACTGAAAACAACATTTACGTTGAAAAGCTTTAAATTCTAGGAATTTCTAAAAACATTTCATCATACAGTAATTTTAGAATGTTATGTTTACTAAATTAAAGTCTGTCGTTAGTTATATAAAATGTATTTCTAGCTCTTTTTCGTGCTACATCTACAAAAGTCCTTGGGTACCTAAGTTTCAAGGCAATATCATAAATAGTTTTGATCTCAGCGCCAATAAACTGTGGGCTACAGACACGCAGAGCCCTTAAGAATGTCCCAGAAAAAAACAGAGAATCTAACATTTTGATGGTGATTGGAATACTAATGAACACAAGAGTCAATGCTAGTTAATTTTCAAAAGACTGAAAAGGTGAAATTTCTATAATTTCTGTGGACTGTTACATCAAGAAAGTTCAAATTAGAATTTTTTCTACCTCTGCAGTAAATTTTATAGAAAGGACTAAATTACTGAGGTTAATCAGAAATCCTGGAGATTTTCGTGAACTGGCCAAATACAGAAAATATCATCCACATACCTACACCATATAAAGTTTTGGAGCAAAATTCTTAGTAAGAGTTTTGTCACAAAAAATTCCATGGAAATTGTTAAGGACATGAGATAAAGGATCACCCATAGCCATGCCAAACTTTTGTACAAAAAATTCCACATAAAAACAAAATTTACTATCTTTGATACATAACTGTATAAGACTGATGAGGTTTGCTACAGTTAAAGGAATATCATAACTTTCTAATTCTTCCTCCAAAAATTCAACTCAATCATCTACGGGCACTTTAGTATTAAATCAAGGGACAACATCAAAACTAACCATATTAAAACCAAAATTAAAATTTAAACTGTTCAATTTGTTTATAAAGCAACATTGTTTTTTACATTCATGTTAGAAATGTTTCCTACCAAAGGTGTAAGAATTTTTACAAGCCATTTTGATAAATTATACGTAACTGAGCCTATTGCACTAATGATTGGTTTGATAGGGTTATTGATTTTTTGTCTCTTGACTAAACCATATAAATAAGGTAAGGAGGACCATTGAGGTGTAAACTATTTAATTAAAAGGTTCAAGCCCTATAGAATGGATTTAATTTGTTAACTAAAATGAGAGTTCACTGTCTGTGTAGGATCAGACCTCAGTTTCGTATAAGTTTCACTATCATTAAATAATGCCATTATTTTATTTACTTAAGGCCTGTCCACACGACCAGGCCTGATCGGCGGACCTCCCCTCTACGGGCAAACTTGACGGGCAAACCGTCAAATTGCCCAATGGGTCTTGTAGCAAAATCACCATGGTGGTGCCTGATGGCTTGAGCTTCGACCCTGGCAGACATACGTTAACCATATACATTTCTTTTACTGAGCCATTCTTTGCACCATATTCTCTTCTTTTTCTTCTTTTTCATCACACACAAAGCAATTATCATGCTGCACAATATCTTCTTCTTTGCGGTAAGCACCAAGTTTATTGTACCGCACTGAACACACTTCTGGCATTGTCGGGCACGGCCACCCCTCCATCGCCTCACCCGTGTGGACAACATTCACGGGTAAAGGCCTGTCCACATGAGGGGGCCTGATCGGCGTGCTCCGGGGTTGACGGGCGAATTCTGGCAGGTTACCCGTGAATGTTGTCCACACGGGTGAAGCGATGGAGAGGTGGGCATGCCCGATGATGCCAGTAGTGTGCTCAGTGCAGTATGATAAACATGGTGCCTACCACAAAGAAGAAGGTATTGTGTAGCATGATAATTGCTTTGTGTGTGATGAACAAGAAGAAAAAGAAGAGAATATGGTGCAAAGAATGGCTCAATAAAAGAAATGTATATGGTTAACATACGTCTGCCAGGTCGTTCGAAGTTCAAGCCATCGGGCACCACCATGGTGATTTTGCTACAAGACCCATCGGGCAATTTGACGGTTTGCCAGTCAAGTGTGCCCGTTAGAGGGGAGGTCCTGCCGATCAGGTCCGGTCATGTGGACAGGCCTTAAGCCTGCCAGAATTTACCCGTCAACCCAGGAGCACGCTGATCAGGCCCGCTCGTGTAGACAGGCCTTAACCCTTTAACACCGAAGGGGTATAATAAAAATCATCTCCCGTATAGCGGGGGGATCTCGGACTGAGCGCCGAAGCGGAAAAAATATTTTTGTCAAAAAATCACAGCGCGCTTAGTTTTCAAGATTTTTTGGCTCCTTTTTTGTCATTGCCTGAAGTTTAGTATGCAACCATCAGAAATGAAAAAAATATCATTATCATATATAAATAATGCGATATATGATAGCACGAAAACAAAATTTCATATATAATTGAATTCAAATCGTGCTGTGAGCAAAATGGTTAAAGTTAAAGAGTTAATTTTTTTTCGTTGTATTGTACACTAAATTGCAATCATTTTGGTATACAACACATTGTAAAACGATCAAAGCAACACAGAGAAAATATTATCACGAAATGATGCATGAATTCGTAGCGCAAGGACGTAAAAAAATGTTGTTTTAAAAAATTCACCATAAATCGAAATATTGTTCTAGAGACTTCCAATTTCTTTCAAAATGAAGAAAAATGATTGAATATTACTAGACTGTAAGAGCTTTAGCTTACAATTGCAGTTTTTTACCATTTCGGACGAGTTAAAGTTGACCAAATGTCGAATTTTTTAATATATTTTTTTTATATGCAAATGTTCCAAAAATGAGAAACGATACAACCTTTAATTATTTTTTGTTGTATTCTAAATGAAATTGCGCACATTTTAATATATAAAACTATATGAAACGCCTAATATGAAACGGATCAAATATTACGAGAATGCGACGTACGCATTTCAGAGATTTGCGGCGGAGAATCCGCGCGCGGAGGGAAGGAAAAAGTTTTTTTAAAATTCACCATAAATCTAAATATTGTGCTAGAGACTTCGAATTTGTTTCAAAATGAAGATAAATAACTGAATATTACTAGACTGTAAGAGTTTTAGCTTACAATTGCGTTTTTCGACCATTTCGGTAGAGTCAAAGTTGACCAAACGTGGTTTTTTTCTATTTATCGTGATTTATATGCAAATATTTTTAATATGAGAAAAGCTACAACCTTTAATTATATTTTGTTGTATTTTAAATGAAATTGCGCACATTTTCATATATAAAACTCTATGAAACGCCTTATATGAAATGGAGCAAATATTACGAGAATGCGATGTACGCATTTTGGAGATTTGCGGCGGAGAATCCGCTTGCGGAGGGAAGGAAAAAGTTTTTTTTTCATAAATTCACCATAAATCTAAATATTGTGCTAGAGACTTCGAATTTATTTCAAAATGAAGATAAATGGCTGATTATTACTAGACTGTAAGAGGTTTAGCTTGCAATTGCGTTTTTTGACCATTTCGGTAGAGTCAAAGTTGACAAACGTGGTTTTTTTCTATTTATCGTGATTTATATGCAAATATTTCGAAAATGAGAAAAGCTACAAGCTTCAATTACTTTTTGTTGTATTCTACATGTAATTGCACACATTTCCATATATAAAACTTTATGTAACGGCTAATTTAAAATGGTGCAAACATTACGACAATCGGACGAAAAAATTTATGATTTTTTCGGAAGAGTTGCCGCGCCGACGTAAGGAAAAAGTTTTTTTCATAAATTCCCCATAAATCGAAATATTGTGCTAGAGACTTCCAATTTGTTGCAAAATAAAGGTAAATTATTGAATATTACTAGAATATAAGAGTTTTAGCTTACAATTGCGTTTTTGACCATTTCGGTAGAGTCAAAGTTGACTGAAGGTTGAAATTTTGGCACTTATCGTTATTTATATAAAAATATTTCAAAACTGATGAAAGATACAACCATGAGTTGTTTTTAGTTGTATTTTACATGAAATTGCACACATTTTCATATATAATACTCCATGTAATGGCTAATATAAAATGGTGCAAAAATTATGTCAATGTTACGAAATAATTTCTGAGATGTGTCGCTGGTGTTTTTTAGTGTGAGAAGAAAGAAATTCGCGCTTGCGCGCCTGGGTAACGATTGTAAACAAACCAACGCCTTGATCCGTGAGCTCCCAGCATCCCCCAAGGTGCATGATTCAAAAGTTTTCGCCTGGTAGGCCTATAAGTATTCCGCGAATTTAAAAAAAAAAAACCTTTTTTTTATATCAACGTACCATACGTTCAATCAGCACCTAACACACAATTTATGTCGACGTATAATACGTCCAATCGGCGTTTAAGGGTTAAGTCACTTTTATTCATTATTACCACTTTTTTATAAGTCTGGAGAAATCTTACGGGTACACTAGGGGGAGAAAACTTGGCCATAGCACCATAGACAATTCCATTACAAATATTGATGTCCTCAGGCTATGAATTATGACTAAATTTTTCCAAATAACAAAATGATTTTGAGATATCGACATAGTCCAGGTTACCGTCAGAAACACACATATACTACAATATTGTTTTAATGAAAATAAAGCCTTTTTGATTAAATTTAAGATACTTAAAGATATATATAATTCTAAGTAAATATTACCACATGTCGCTCATTAAAAAGAGTCCCCTGTGGACCATATATGGAGCACATTGCAGTCATTAATGAAGCGTTCTTAAACCTTGAATTTGATCTACAAGAACACTTATAGGTAGTCTACTATTCTTCAATTTTAACATCATCATTTCATACTACATTACAGCTCTAAAAGTATACAGTAGCAACTAGCTAGCCTACAAGTAAACTTTACCAACTATCCAGTCTACCACGATTGATCATCAAATACCGGCCATATTCCAGCAAGCATCTTCAGACCTCCTGGTATGCACGAGCTGAAATTTTCTGCAACAGATTTTGAAGTTCAGAATATGTTAAGAGGTAACAATGTGGTTACTAAAGCATATTTGGTCTAATAAGAAGCAACCAGAAGGGGAAAGCCGGCTTGTACATCAGTACTGGCAACAGCAAAATTTATACAGTCCTGCAAAATAAAATATTGATCGTACCACTATTAATAGTATCAGGTACAGTAAATTTTAAAATCTATTAAAATGATTGTAATGACTATTGAATATTGGATGTTAGGTATCAGGCTATTAAACATAGGCTATTATTATTATTATTATTATATTATTATGACTATGGATCAAGCTTATATGGGATGGCAGCCTCGGAGATAACAATTACTTTAGCATACTGTTGTCAAATTTTACCGCCTGTCAGTTTGACGCATGAATAAAGGGCAACAATAATTAGGTCTGCTTCTAGAGAGTAAAACTGTAAATTTAAGGTAGTAAGAAAGGCACATAACGTCGGCAAACTGGTCAACTTTATTACTCAAGTGTATACAGACTACAGCAAACAGAATAAATATTTTTATTTCTACATATAGTTTACATTGTCTTTGGCAAATGCTGCAAAGATCATTAATCAGTCTTTAAAGACTGTTGGGGAAATTGGCTGTCAATGCAGCATGATTATGATGTAGTAGTGTCGCCATATCTTATCTGCAAAACATTATGGCTTCTGTAGAAGAAATACACCAGCAAAATAAATATCTTTATTCCTGCATCCAATACATATTATACTTAGGAAATGGTGCATAAATCAATTGACAGTTTTGACGGACCTCCGAGAAAACGCGTTTTAACGAGTACAGGGTTTTCCTATTAGATTGTATGAGTTGCGTCATTGTTTACATAAGAATCATCACATAGTGATGGCGCCAGGCAGTGCACGTCACGCACTGGTTTGGCTACTAAAGGCTGTCCAGTCTCTCCACTCTGTATAAATGCCTCACCCTGTCTCATGCGCTCCCTACATGCTAGAACGCGATCAAATCGTTACCTAACAGCATGGGAAATACCAGGTACCTGTTGAGGAGCTGAATGTTTCTTGACTCTCAACCGTATATCACAGCTTCACAAGTACACAAAATAGCTTTTGAAGAGATGGCAGCATCTCCATCTCATTTCTGTCCTTGGTTCTAAAACAGAGTTGAACAGATTTACCCTCACTTATTCACGTAACGTAACACAATATAAAAGGGACACAGATACCATCTGCAGAGTTGACCAGCATCTTCCTGCGTTTCGTTCCATAACACGAACTGATTTTCATCAGATGTACTTGAAAAGAAAGAACTCGATGCCCGTCCAGACTGCCCCGACGACCAGCATGGGTATGACGATGCAGAGGATGTCCTTACAGGCCTTGGCCCTCTCCTCGTCCAAGGCCGTCTCCAGGGTCATAAAGGAGTCCGCCCTGGACAGCCGTTCCCTTCGAAGTCGATCCAGGCGACGGGAATTTGGCCCAGGGGCTCGATGGCCGTCCTCAAACTCTGGTCTCTTTTCTTCCTCAGCTGCATGAGAGTGAGCGAGATAAAACTGTCAGTGGAATTTGTGTCAACCGGCTAATATATATATATATATATATATATATATATATATTATATATATATATATATAATATATTACTATTATATATATATATACATATATTCATATATATATATATATATATATATATAATATATATATATATATATATATATATATATATATGATACCAACACTTTTCCTTCATATTTTGTTTGCAAGGTAACATGGCAAGAGGACATATGACCTTAAATCGTGGTTTGTTCGAAAACCGTCATCTCACCAACACAAGCAGTATCTAGTAATGATATCATTTCTGTGGCCTGTTTACTATGGTACAATAAAATCATTCTGGCAGACTTACAGACATAACTATTACTGCATCATGCTCTTCATTTACCTGGACGAATTCATTAAGTCTTCTTCAGAAACATGAGAAAGTTGTAAGAACCTTGGTGGTAGTATAGAATATAAGGATAAGTTAAGATCATCAACAGCATGATTCCATCTGAATTAGCAGGGATTAAAAGGAAATTTTGTTACATACTGACATTATACAGATAGCGCGACAAAAGTGATACTTTGAAAGAGACTGTCATGAGGTGTTGAAGGTTCATGAACCATTGCCCTAATTCCCTTATGTTGTTGTTTGTTAATGAACGTAACTGCCAGTCTATCGATTTATTCTGACTGAACTACAGATTTCTTCATCCTCTTTCTCTCATCACTGCATATCTGCGCATGCATTCTATGCAATGAATGTTTTCTGTGTGAATTAATGACCAACTAGTATTGTTCCACATGATTGCAGCACACTTTAAACAACAAAATATAATAATAAACAATAATAATAATAAAGCAACCTGCTATTAAGGATTTGAATTACTGACCGATGATTTGCCAGGCCAACACTGTATCCACTCATTCACAGGGAGCAAAAAAGGCGTCAAACCACATGCACTGCTGCATATCCGGTGACTTTGGAATCATAGAGGACCACTGTATCTATATACCTGGTGATGCTCATTCTATGCATTGTGTGAATGACTGGATACAGTGTTGCCTGGCAAATCACAGGTCAGTGGTTCAAACCCCCAATGGGGAGGTTTGTCTTTACCATCTCTTCCCTGGTGAGACTGTCTCCTTCATTCAGTGCCGGATTAAGGCCCTTTGGGACCCTTAGGTGAGCCAAATCGGTGGAGCTACCGGAGATGGAATACTCACCCCTTCTAAAAGCTGGCTCACCAGATCGTAACATATGGTACACGTCTCATGGTACCAGACCTGGATGTCCCCGTGCAGCGTCGCGCATGGAGCATGGGACCGGCAAACTTCGTGTCCACATGGGTCCCCTGAAGTGTGGCGGCGCATCCCCGGATGCTCACAGTTGGGTGGCCTTGGTTAAGTGGGAAAAGAACGCATGAGATAATTAAAGAATAACACTTACAGGCTAAAGGACATAAGAACTCCGTTGCATGCCGGAGCTCGGAAAAAATTTGGGCATAACCCCCCCCTGCCTCGCCTGAATAGGCTATAATCCCGGAGATATCCGGTAAGACATGTAAGGGAGGGGGGGAAAAGGTTTAAGGTACTTAAGATAAACTTATAGTTAATCTAATAACGCTTAAACCTAAAACTCAAACGAACCGGACCAAGTCCAGTGCGTAGCGGAGTTTAGTAACTCAGCAATGCGGTAAGGTTAGCAGGGACCCACCGTATGTTCCGGTCCACTCTACTGGGTGGAATAACATCTTCCCGCTGGATGCCAGGACTACGATTCAGGAAAAGGAGTCTAGCAAGGTCGGGAAGAGCGAGGAGACATACAGGCTCGAGCGAACCGGCAGCGAAAAGGAAGCAACGGATGGGGGGGAAAGGCCAGTAACCCCCACCACATCACCACGGGCCGGGACGAGAAGACCGGAGAGGTCGCGTCCAGTCTGGGTCTGTCCCGTCTCCCTGGCCCCTCCGCCTGGGGGGAGAGAGGGAGGCATGCTCGGGTTAGTGGAGCGAGCGTGGGCAGACCGACCCACCTCCCCGACTCTATGGAAGAGCGGGGAGGAGGGGGGGGAAAAGGGAACTGGGCAGGCGTCTGGCTGTCTCTTGTGATCGCGTAGTGACCACGAGGCGGTAAGACTAAAATAACGACAACTAAGCCTAGGACCAACCAACTGATCAGAGAGATGCTATCGGGAAGCAACTGAACTGAAAAGCGGTAGCATGGAGACCCACTGGGCCAAAACCGACTGATCAGAGAGATGCTATAGGGAAGCAACCGAACTGATGAGGCGGTAGCATAGGCTCAAGGAGCCAGGACTAGGCTAAGCCAGACGCCTAATCTAACCTAACCATAAACAAAATACATGGTATAATAAAATATATAAAGAAAGAAAACAATATAGTAGGAGAAAAAATCCAGGAGTGTACGACTAACCCGAAGGAAAGTCTACACTCAAAGCTAGTCAGAGGCCGATACTAAGAGCCGGGACTAGGGTCTGGAAAAGAAGAAGCCTACATAAGGTAAAAGACATGCATGCATGACAAACCTGAGTAGACAGTACCCTAAGTAAAATGGATAATAAAAATAGAGCGTACATAGATAAGGGATGTTCTAGGTATGGGAGACCAGAACGAACCCACCACGCGGCAGAACCATGCTGCCATGCTTCCGACCCCGAGTTCGTATTTATACCTAAAAAACGGCAAATACTGACTGAGGGCCGGAAAAAACCAACTAACCATAAATACTGAGTACTTAACTTAGCTGCTGCAATAGCTGCACGCTCCATCATAGATAAATCCAACGAAAGGGCACAAAAAACACAGAGAGAAAAATATCACGTGTGACTCGTGTGCGCTAACTGAAAAGGATGGCCACCAGAGGCGCAGCAGTCGGCAGCATGGGATGGAGTAGTAGTAGTACGAGCTGCTCACTCTGTGGGTCGGCTTCCCTCATGGAGGGTTTTTGTGTTGGGAGATTTCTATTGGTATTTGGCTCGTGGTAGTGGTCTCACTCGCCTAGTGTTCATACCGACATCCTCTTGGAGGGTGAGCGAGTCAGTTATACTGACCTTTTTCTTTATTTTATTTATTCTCTGGTATGTGTTAGTACATTTACCCTAGAAATAATAGATTAAAGGATATTTCGCTGGCGACACGAGCCAATCGCCCAGAAATAGATTTTTCCTTACGTCAAAATCCCTTTTGTAGACTAACCTTCCATTATATAATGCACATAACCAAACGTTGCACGTTAATGACTATTCAGAAATTCACGATTCAGAATATCAGTTTGATGTTTAATTAAAGAAAATTTAAGGCTAATTCACATAAGTTCGTTACTTCACACTAATGACAATCTGGTAAAAACTGGTTGGCTGCATTACAGCATACACATAATACATAATATTGTTGCATGATAGTATACATATAAAATGTAAAAGCTTCTCAGTAGCCACTAGAGCCAGCCAAAATCAGATAAAAAACTTAGCTCGAAATGGCAACAGCCCAGGTTTGAATGATGAAGGGAATAGCACTGCAGCTGACAGACACCTTGGCACCGAATATTTGCACAAAATTGGCCTTTAGTTCCTCTGCCGGCCTACCACCTTTTTTGCAGCTATACAGTTTGAAGTATTATGGCTAGTTCGAGCCCACGGTGGCACCCAGGGCTTGGAGGTCCTTAGGCTTAGCCTAGTTAGCCTATTGGGCAATCCGCTACTGCTCCTTATAATGCTAAAAATAATAATGGTCTTCAAAACTGTTCGAGAACTGTGATCATCCTTTGCCCATTGCTATATTACAACACCGACAACAACTACCAAAACCCGCAATGAGAACCTCTGCTAACAAAGTCTTTAAGAAATGTATCGGTTGCAGAAAGTTATTTCAATTTTAACTGCGCAAAGTTAAGTATATTTTAGTTTAACCAGACCACTGAGCTGATTAACATCTGGCCCGAAGGATTGGAGTTTTTTTTTTCATTTAAGTTGCTAGGAACCAGTCAGTTACTTCGCAACGGGACCTACAGCTTATTGCGGGATCCGAACCAGATTATCTCACGAAATGAATTTTTAATCACCAGAAATAGAAACCCACTGACAATTGGATCTATTTTCAAATACAAAGACAAGTTAAACCCTCTTATGGTATCTAATATTGTCTATTTATATACCTGTCCTAGATGTGATCTAGGAAAATATATCGGAGCCTCAAGAAGATTCTTTAAGGTCTGAATAGATTGCCATGGGGGGGTGGGGGGAGTTTCCGTACTGGAGTCAAATGATCATGTTCTGAATTTTCCATCATCCGAGACCACACAAAGAAATGCAGAGGCAATATTGAATATAAAAACTTTAAGATCCTTACAAAAGCGTCTTCCCCGCAGCAGCTAGCGGTCTTCGATTCGCTCTTTATAAAAACGATTGTTCCGAAACTGAACAACCAAACTGCCTTCACCCATCTGTACCTGGCGTAAACAACAGAGATGCCTTCGTGTTTTGCTTTTGTGTTTTAGTCACTCGTCTTCCTTCCTCTACTGGAAATGGTACTTGAGTTTCGTTAGTGTTCTTTTAATTTGCTTTATACATTGCAATTGTGTGTTTTTAGATGAGTAATTATTTTAATTTTATTTTATTATTGTAATTTTCAGCTTGAAAATGGGGGTGGCTGGTCCCTGAAAACTTTGCATTGAATAAACGCCAATATGAACAGACGTCTCCATATAAACCCTTACCTCATATATATATATATATATATATATATATAATATATATATATATATATATATATATATATATATATATATATAATATATATATATATAGACTTGTACATTTTCGTGTGCCATAGTGAGGGCGCGCGTCTACTGAGGAGGAGAAGAGCACTCATGAACGTGCTGTTACCAGACTAGAATAAGCCGCTTACCTCCAAGTACCAGTCCCTGAACATGGAGCGCATGATTTTCGGGTAGTAGCTGTAGACGACGACCCCCAGGTAGATCACCACGACCAGGTGTATGATAGAGCTGTTGACCAGGACCACCATCGGCTGCTTTAGCAGGTAAAACAGGTAGACGGAGAGGGCGGTGATGGCCCCGATCCTCAGGACTTGCAGCACCGTCATCGACATGAAGGGCAACATCAACACCTCCGATTTCTGTCGGTTGTAATTTGCATCTTTACAAATGATTCGAAATTGTGACGACATATTATTATTAAGAGGTTCATACAAATGCTAAAATGATGACGGCTGAAAATATCGATGACTTCGAAACTAGTGGACGTTGTAAGAGTGTACATTTTTATTAATTAGTTCTTACTGCTTATTATTATAAGTTAGTATATTGTCTAGTCATTTAAAACTTTTACCTTCTTATAAATCCTTGTTAATGATCATAATTCATCATCAGAATATAAATTCTCAAAAAAACTATTGTCTATTAAATGTCATTAGAGATTAAATATTGTATACTTTAACGTATTATAAATTATTATAAATCATTTCCACTATCAACTAAAATCATTGTAATTTTCATAAAGCAGTTTAGCAGACTACTGAGTCATTATATATATATATATATATATATATATATATATATATATATTTATATATATATATATATATATATATATATATATATATATATATATATATATATATATATATATATATATATATATATATATATATATATATATATGTATCAGTAAATGAAACCTATTCACATGGAACAAGCGCACAGGAGCCATTGACTTGAAATTCAAGTTTCCAAAGAATGTTGGTTGCACCCTCCCACCGCAGACCCCACACTGCAGCAATAACTGATCATGATACAGAGCCAGTGAGATATTTCATCGCCCTGGAGAGTGAGCGAACCTGTTACATCTGAGCGGCAAGTCACGACACTAGCCAATATTATATATATATATATATATATATATATATATATATATATATATATATATATATATTATATATATGTGTGTGTGTGTGTGTGTGTGTGTGTGTGTATAACTGAATCATGAAAGTTTGGAACGTGATAAATCCATAAGGAAAGACAAACAACGGAGTTTCTACAAGATCTTTCGACTCGATGTCCTTTACTTAGCAGACAAACTGACTTAAATGAGAAATTGAGGTTACAGGAAAGGCCGTTTAAGTGACAGATAGGGATTATAAGGAGATTAGTACCTAGAATCCACGACACCTGGAGAATGAGTAACCTTTCCAAACAAGCGTAAACATGGGTACAATTTAAGAACAAAAAGATAAGTACAACTGCTCGGACACAGGGACAAGACAATTAAAGGATTATACTGAGCGGTAGCTGACCATATTCAGGTCTTTGGTAAACAAAAACTTATTCGCAAAGCATGTTAAACATACATATACAAAGAAAATATCTCTAAGACAACTAGTTAGTATTTAAGTCAGTATATATCTTTGAGGTCATTCTTAAACATGTTACAAATACAAGGGTCTAAATGAAACAGGCCACGACTAAAATTACAATGGGAAGTAAGCTATATTATAGTAGTATCTGAAAAAATTTCGTGACAAGACATCTTTTGACCTAGCAATTACTGAACTACCAACCCAATTTATTCGGTGGTTGTTTTCACTTAAATTTTGGACGCTCTCATACCTTGAATATTCCAATGAAAAGGAGAATACACGTAAGCACATAGATGCAGTCCATGAGAGTGACGACCATCAGGCCTGTCGAACCTATGGTAGAAAATGGAAACATAGTAAATACACACATACATGTATGCAATCATTGAAGAGCAAAAGGAACAGAGAAGGGTAGTGAAACCTTACTGTAAATGTAAAAAAGGACTGAGACAGACCCATTCGCTATTTTCACTCCCCCCTTCAGCCATCGTACTTCAAAACAAATCTTGAATATATTGAACGTTCATAACTCAGAATGATTTGCTTAAAGGACTATCTTGCACTGCTCAAGCACATTTAGTAACGATATGGCGGAGTTCTCACCATATCTGAGAATTGTGTAACAATGATGACGAGTAACACGTATATCTTCGCTTTGACAGACATCCCCGGGGATTTCCAGGTTGAAATTTCGTAGGATTATCGAAGCGACGTTCACAGCGTGCACAGACTGTGGGGCAAGAGTATGACAATATAAAATATGATTCGGATCATAAAAAAAAATATCATACAGAAAATTGTGGTTGCAACAATATATAAATTGCTTGTGAATATAAGAAGTTCATGTTCAATTTATATATATACACACACACTTACACACACACACATATATATATACATTATATAATATACATACTACATATATATATATATATATATATATATATATATATATATATATATATATATTTATATATATATATGTATATATATATATATATATATAATATATGATATGCATATGTATATATTCATATAAAAAATAAAAATGATTTTTGGCACCTTGTTTTCTACCCGATTCCTTAATTTATGAGATTTATTACGACTCAATTTGATCTTTGGAGTTTTCCTTACACTTTTCCATTGAATTTTCATCTTGGTCTTCAGACCAGTAACTTCTATTTATAAATCGGGCTCGAAGGGGTCTTTCTGAGCAATGAGATAAATTCTTATCTCTTGTGCAAGCCCCTCGAGTCTTACATTTATAATATATATATATATATATATATATATATATATATATATATATCTATATATATATATATATATAGATAGATATAAAAAGGCAAAGAATTTGAGATGTTAAGAGGGCATTATGGAGGCTATTACGATTTCACATGTATCTGATAAAAATGACCAGACCGAGGATTATATATATATATATATATATATATATATATATATATATATATATATATATATATAGATATATATATATATATATATATATATATATATATAGGGGAAGTGGGCCAGGAGAGGCCAAAGAACTTCAAGGATGTGGCCTCCCCCCCCCCCCCCAAAAAAAAAAATGGCCAAGGCTTGCCAGTCTCTTGAGGGCAGCCTTGAAGGATAGGGTCTGACCCAGAGGCTGCTTCATCAGACAAAGGTAGGTATCCTGCCAAGCTAGGGAAGCAGGCCTGGAGAGGGTCCAAGAACTTCAAAGATGTGTCCCAAAAGCCCTCAAGGCTCGCCAGTCTGTTGAGGGCAGCCTTGAATGGAAGGAGCCGTCCCAGAGGCTGCTTCCATGGAGGAGGAAAAAGCCCCCAAAGTTTGCCAGTCTCTTGAGGGCAGCCTGGAAGGGAAGAGTCCGACCATGAGGCTGCTCACTTAGAGGAAGGTAGGTATCCTGCCAGGCTAGGAAAGCAGGCCTGGAAATGGCCCAAGAACTTAAAGGATGGGGCCCAAAAGCCGCCAAGGCGCGACAGTCTCCTGAAGCCAGTCTTGAAGGGACTCAGAAGCTGTTTTCTCTGAGGATCATATAAACATCGCGTTAACCAATACCTAGAGTTCTTCATCTGACACATAAGCAGTTTCTTTTACTTTAATGAGTCGTCTTCTATAATCTTATAAGATTCTCTCTCACTGGCGATATTGGTCATAACTATGATTTTACCATGCTTCTCCAAAACGTAATTCTATGAATCTAAAACCTTTCTATCAGCTAAAGCCCACCACTAACGTTTAGTTATGCCTACACAGTTTTAACTGCACAGTTGGACTGTGCAGTTATAACTGACAGTTAATGTGGACAACCTGCACAGTTTTTCTGGTCTGCGCAGGCAGCCTGAGTAAATAGCTCATCTCAATCGATGAACCTCAGTCCAAACAGCTGCGCATGTGCATTGCAACTTTAGTATGGTGGAGGCAACTGTTTTGGTTCAGTTCGCTGTCCGTCCGCAGACAGATAACATGTACTAATTAAGAACATTGAGATGGGTTTTATTAAATTGAAAAGTGTTTATACCTAAACTGATGATATATTGGATTTATTTGTTTTTGATAATTGATGCGGAAGTTAGAATAATATATATTTATAATTTTGTCATTTTTCTACTGGAAATAGGATAAGTGTATATGGAAGGCTGAAAGTGGCCGCATCATTCCTGAATGTCTTGTAGATTTCATTGAAACCTTCTATATGGATGAGAATTTGCTTTGGCAAGTCAAATCCAAAGGCTATCGTAACAGATAGTTAAAAACCATATATGCAAGACAGTTTTTCAATGAGAATAAGTATTTATTATGGCAAAATAATGTAATAGGCTTAAATGCGTCTATTCATGATTATGCACCATGTATATAATTCATTTTTAAATTGATAACAAAATGATATTCTACTTTCTGACGAAACAAAATCAACAAAATTGGACTGTGTTTTTGCATTGCTTACATCCCACGGTAGTTCGCTTTTAAACGAAATTAGACCAATCAACACACTAATGAAACACAGGAAGACAGTAGTAAACTAAGGATTTTCATTCATTGTAACACGTCATAAGAACGTCAATCTTTAAACGAAAACAAATCAGTATTTACCCTTTTAACGAAATAGAAAAAAAACATTAGGCCTAGTATATGCGTCATCTTTGAAATGATAGCAAAGCAAACTATTACGATCTTATTTATTTTTCCAAGGAACTCTTCCTTCATTCATAAAATATTCCATTAACATTATGAAAGTCCTTGGGACCAAATTTAAACTCTCAACAAATTCACATGGGAATATTTAATTCGTTTTTATCAATGCTCTTTCACTGGATGTCTTACTCGACATTTATGATTTTTTTTTATGATGCCAGCAAGCCAATTACAGCCAGAGCCTCATGTGTTGATGCTATGGCTCCTATGGAGAACTGAGGAAATGGCCTGTATCGTTAGGGCGAAGATTTGCCTGCACAGTCTGACTGAGCAGTTATAACTGTGCAGGCTTAACTGAACGTTAGTGGTGGTCTTTACTTGACGTTTATGATTTTTTTTATGATGTCAGCAAGCTAATTACAGCCAGAGCATCGTGTGCTGACGCCATGGGTCCTACGGAGAACTGACGAAACGGCCGGTATCATTAGTGGCGAAGATTTGCCTGCACAGTCCGACTGCGTAGTTACAACTGTGCAGGCATAACTGAACGTTAGTGGCGGGCTTTACTTGAAGTTTTGAATTTTTTTGTAATGTCAGCAAGCCAATTACAGCCAGAGCATTGTGTGTTGATGCCATGGCTCCTACGGAGAACTAAGGAAAAGGCCTGTACTGTTAGTGGCGAAGATTTGCCTGCACAATCCAACTGCACAGTTAAAACTGTGCAGGCATAACTGAACGTTAGTGGCGGGCTTAACCCTGGTTAGGTTTTGTTATATTGGTACCCCGTTAAAGGTGCGTGCGGGTTGAGCTCGACCCGATCACCCAGAAAAATTTGGTAAAATTCTAATAATCAACATATGCTGTACATTTTAATTTCTAAAATCAATTTCAGCATTCCCAAATACTACTGAAAAGATAAATAATACCCATCTACAAATTAAATATTTATTACAAATATATTAAAAAATAAGTATATAAAAAATAATTTACAGAAATATTTACAAAAAATACAAAATAACCTATATACACAAAAAAATTGAGGGAATCCTTCCTAAATCTACTATTTAGAATATAGGACTGCCAGAGAAGGTGTCGGACCCATAGAAGTCAAAATCTAAAGAGAGAAAAAAAGGGTAAGTTTTTTTGGCCCAAAAAATTATAAAAATTTCACGAATTTTTTTTGGTTCCTAAATGAAATAGGAGGTGGCTAATTAATTTTTTATAGAATAAACTCATATTATCCTAGAATGGAATTATGTACAAAAATCTGCACTAAGAAGTCATTTGCTGTTATATCAGGGGCCAAATCTAAAGGTAATTTTTTTTACCTAATTTCACCATGAAAATTTCTTATAAAAATCGTTGTCACTATTATAAGATATATTTATGCATGAAAATCTACCAGAATACCACAAATTCTATAGAGAACAAGAATATATAGAGATATGGCAACTTACCTTTCGGATATGCCAACAAAATGGACGCAGTTGACACTTACTGCGACAGTTACATCTACCACCTGAAATGGACGAATGTAATGTAAATTTCAATGTGTTATTTACTTATCAAATTATGCATAGATTTGCATAAAACTATTATGGTAGCTTGCTGGATGTCTGAACATTATTTTGCAGCTATAAAAAAAATCTGACCCAAGAAACTTAATCCAATGTAAAGGTAATTTTTTGACCTCTTAGTTTCACCAGGAAAATTTCTTATAAAAATCGTTGTAATTAGTATAAAATATGATATTTATAGATGGAAATCTAACAGAAAATCACAAATTCTATGAAAAACAAGAATATATAGCGATATGGGAACTTACCTTTCGGGTATGTCCGCAAAACGGCCCCTGACCGAAATGGAGGAAGGGTATGTCAATTTCAAGGTTTTATTTAGTTATCTAATTATTTGTGGATTTGCATGAAACTTTTATGGTGGCTTGCTGGATGTTTTAAAATTATTTTGCAGCTATAAAAAAAATCTGACCAAAAGAAATTTTTCGAAAAGGAAATAACTTCGAAAATTTGGAAATAATGTCGACAATAATGAAAAATGATTGCAATATTTTAAGTACAAAATGGATGATATATATTTTGTAAAGATTAAAATTATATTATTTATGCAAACAAGTAGTAAAAAAAAAACTTCGTGATGTAACTTACCTATATAGTAGAAACTCACTTTGGACACAAGACAGTTTGATGCTGCAGGCAGACTGGCCCGTTGCACCGCAAACATGCTGTGTTTGTCTTTTGGTCTCTCCTAGATGGGCAGCTTTGGCAGCGAACACGCCTGGGTAGCTTGACCTGGCCAAAGGCAGGAGGAGGTCTATGTTCTAGCTCAGCCAGCCTAAACGTATCCGCCATTAGCACACAGAGGGGCTTGGACAAGTTGGTCAACGTCTAATACCGATGACTTACAAGCGGTCCACAACATTCAAGGGCGGCCTCCTTGAGGAACCTTTGCCTCGTCAAACTCTTTGACATTGGCAGGGACGAATAGAGAATATAAGAATCCACCATAATTATATTCAATATCCCGTAGAAAAGACAAAGTGGCCAGTGTCGTGTCTTACGAACACAATTTAATGTAGAACACATCTGATCGAATGTGTCTACACACCCTTTTGTGGCATCATAGAATATCTGAATGTCTGTCTTCCTTCTCTTAATTTCAGATGGATCATGATACAGGGAACTCAACAGCATTACCTTTTTAGTCCTGCTGACTTGCTGACACTGAAGAGTCAAATTGTGTTCGTAATTGAACACAGCCACTGAGTCCTTAACAGGAAGCACCTTCTCAGAAAGTTCCTTAGGAATATAAGGTTTCTGCAAAATGGTGCCACACAAATACATGCCATTGTCATTGAGTGCCAAGGCGAGCTGTAACGTTGTGAAGAAGTTATCCGTCGTTACTGTGCGGCCCCTTCAGCGAAAAGGTTGGACAAGCTGCGTAGTGAAAACTTCTCCTAATGTCTGTCCTCTCGGCACCCTGACTGTGTCCTTCCCCAAGTAAGCAATTGCATTACATATGTATGCGAATTGGCATCACACACCAACACAAGCTTGATGCTGTACCTATAGGAAGAGAGAAAAGCATTAGTATCTAAAAAAGTAAAATTATATCAAATAAAAAGTCAAATAAAATCAAGTTAGTATGTATAATATATATGTATATAAATATATATATATATATATATATATATATATATATATATATATATATATATATATATATACATACATAGCTAGATAGATACAGATAACGCATTTTATATTTTATACACACATAAAATATCATATTTCAATTTCCTTATTTCTATAAGAACTTATTATATAATCAAAGAAACAATTATAAATAAATAAAAAAGCAATTACATGAAAAAACTGAAATGTAGATCTATGAACTTACCTTGCTGGTTTACTGGGGATGTACATCCTGAAGGGACAGCAGCCCCTAAATGGAACTAGCTGCTCATTAACGGTGAGATGGGGCCCTGGGGAGTCATTCTTCTGACAATTAGCCACCACATGGTCAAAGAGTTTCCGAATTTGGGCAAGGCGATCTGTCCTCGCCCTCTCCGCTCTGGTGGCTGAATTGTCGAATAGCAGAACTCTCATCAGCAGGACAAAGCGACGCTCACTCATCACACACTGGTATAAAGGATTACCCTCTGTGAGATCCCACATGTCACTCGTTGTGGTATGGCTGTCTGCCCTCACTGTTGACATTATCAGAATTCCAATGAATGCCTTCAGTTCTCTCAGGTCCATGTCCCTGAGGGCAACATTGCCCTTATGATGATAATTATTCCTCTAAAGGGCAAGGCGCTTATTGGAATGCAAAACAATCTCAGCGAGCATGTGGTCAGACAGAAAGAGTGAGAAAATATCGCTCACTCTTATCACCCCAGCGTGGCATGTGTGGGACCCCCGGTTCAATCCTCGGTGTAAACATTTGGGGAAGAGAACGGTTCGGGTCTCTATGCCAAACCGTACCATCACAACCCTCAACAACCTCAGATTCAACATGCTGGATAGGAGCACCCGTGGTTGGCTGGAGATCAGCCCTCCTCCTCCTCCTACTCCTAGTCTCGACCTGGGTCAGCGTGTCGTGGTGGTGGTTGTTGTAGTAACAACAACGGGCACAGAACCACTAACCCCTGATGACTCCCCCTTGTCGGCGTCGTCCCCATTCCCCTGGGAGAGGTCTAGAGGTACAGCCTCCTCTTCCCTTGCCTCATCTCCCTCCGAAACAGCTTGTTCTGCATCCCTCAATGTCACTTTCATATTTATTGAGATGTGCGTTGATTGCATCCTCACCCAGAGATTTCTGTCGTCTGGAGGCCATTGCTGATAATTGAAAAAAAAGCAAAACATTAAAAATGAGCACTCGAAAGAACCTCAAACATATGATCATATGGCAATCAAGGCATCTTAGCCAATGCCGCGGGCAAGCACATGATAAACACACCATCCTCCCACATATTCCAATAGAATACAAAACTATACTAATTAGTTATTATGCACACTGTCCTACATGAATTTAGTAAGTAATAACTTTGCTTTTTGCAAAAAAACACAAAATTTGGCACTTGAAGGGAAATGAACCATATTGCAATTTAGGGCATCTCAGCCAATGTCCCGGGCATGCACGTGATAAAACACACCATCCTCCCACATATTCCTATAAAATACAAAACTATTCTAATTAGTTATATAATAAACACTGTCCTACATGAATTTAATAAGTAATAACTTTGTTTTTTGCAAACAAACACAAAGTTTGGCACTAGAAGGGAAATGGACCATACGCCCCAGGCATGCATGTAATAAAACACAGCATCCTCCTAAATACTCCAATAATAAAACAAAACTCTACGAGCATGAACACTGTTCAATATGCAAAGTTTACCTAATAACTTTGCTCTATGCAAAAAAACCAGAAAGTGGCACTAGAAGGAAAATGGGCCATATAGCAATGTATGGCATCTAACACACTATCCTTCTACATATACAATACTACAAAAATATACTAATTACCTATTATGTCCTACATGAATTGAGTACGTAATAACTTTGCTTTAAAAAAAGAATAAAAAAAAAAATTGGCACTCGAAGGGGAATGGATCATATGGCCATATTACAGCATGTCAGCCAATGCCAAAGGCATTCATATGATAGATACATCATCCTCTGACATATTCCAATATTACAAAACTCTACCAGCATGAACACTGTTCAATAGGAGAGGTTTACCTAATAACTTTGCTTTTTGTAAAAATACCAGAAAGTGGCACTCGAAGGAAAATGCACCATATGGCAATATATGGCAACTCAGCCACTCCCAGGGTCACGCACCTGATACACACACCAACCTCCAACATATTCAATAATATAAAACTGTACTAATTAGCTATTATGCACACTGTCCTACATGAATTGAGTACGTAATAATTTTGCGTTTTGCAAAAAGAAAAAAAAAAAAATACAGAAATGGGCACTCTAAGGGGAATGGACCATATGGCCATATACGGGATGGCAGCCAATGCCAAAGGTATTCATATGATAGATACATCATCCTCCGATATATTCCAATATTACAAAACTCTCCTAGCATGAACACTGTTCAATATGCAAGGTTTACCAAATAACTTTGCTTTTTGCAAAAAAACTAGAAATTGGCACTCGAAAGAAAATGGACCACATGGCATCTCAGCCACTCCCGGTCACGCTGACGTAGACACACCATCCATCCAGACTTTTTGACACAACAAAGACACATGACTATACACACTGTTCATTGAGAAATGGTTATGTAATGACTTTGCTTTTTGATCACCTACCTGTTAAAGGTGCGTAAGAGTCAAGATTCTCAGAATAGGGGGAAGCACTTGAGGCAGATGTAGGCAGCTCCGCACACGACCGTGGTTTGTAGACGAGTGACTGCTTGCAGGTCGATCACACCCAGATTCGACAACGGCAATGATTTATGGGAAAAAAACATGTTTTTTGAAACACGCCTTGGGTTGCGCACGACCCGTTGCACCTATCCAGGGTTAACACCTCAGGTTCTCTACTTTATTCTTAGTCAACATTCTTCAGTTTACCTGACACCGATATTCTCTTTTCGCCCCCCTTTCTCATTTCGAGCAAAGAACTGCTCCAAGTAGTCATTTTGGCCACTCAAAATCTCCTCAGTTAGCTTAGAAAATATCTCAAATCCGTCACCTTTTTCTTTGTCAACATTCTTCAGTTCTTCCACGCCATTGTCTTCCTCTCTTCTTAATTATTTCCTTCCATATTTCGAATGAAGAACTTACGTCCATACATGACAATATTACTCTAGAACTGCATAATAAATCCATAATCGCAGAAAGCAGGAACCTCGATTCCACACTCGATCCCATACTGCTTAGCGGAGTAGTCCATCTTTCATCATTGAACAATTATGGGCTGAAGTAATTTTCTTATCTCTTGGTGTACTTTTTTCTCTGGAAAATCTCTCTCAGACGATGTACTTCCTCATCCTGTCCATTTTAATCAGACTCTTTGGCTTCTTTGCCATGAAAATAACAATATTTAAAAAAAACAAAGAAGTATGAATTTAGCGAAAAATCATCATTATCGCATACTTTTATCTCGTCGTCTGTGGTCGCAATATACATACACACATACATGCATTTTATATATAAATATATTATATATATATATATATATTGTGACAAAGTGCCAAGTATCTGGTACTACACTTACCATTCATTAATTGTTACCTCACAACAGCCAGACCCCTGAACCTTTATCACAGGTACTAAGCAACTGAATACTCTAAAGGCAACAGTGATCCCTTAAACAACTTACCAGTATTACAGAAAATCAGACTAAGTACATCAAAACAGGTGTGAGGTAATCTTGTAAGTAATTAAAGTATTTCCCTGATTTCAGAAGTCCAAATACTTCCCTGGTTCTAAGTCACTTCCAGTAAGTTGAAGGAAGACAGATCAATTACAACTTTATGTTTCTACCTAAGTTGAATATAGTCATATATATATATATACTGGTGTAAAGAAACACTTATAAAAATTTTAAATAAAGAAATTTAGTATTAAACTCAAAATTATAAGTGAAATTCACAATATCAGGGAAAATTACTGTTACTTAAAAACAAAGCAAAGTTTAATTAATTCTTGAATCAATTAAGAAAAATTAAATCAAAATTAATTTATCACAAAATTCAAGAAAATTAATTCAATCAAAATTCAAAAATGTTAGGCAATACTTAAAATTTGAAATTAATTCACAAGTGCTAAACAACAATGAAACTTGAAAAAAATTCTAAGTAAATGCAAATCAATTCACAAGTGACAAATTCAATTAAATGTGCAATGATTAATTATTGAAAATAACTAAGTTAATTAAATAGTGAATGCAAAGAAAACACAGAAAAATGTGGAAAATACCAAAATTACAAAAAGTACTAATCACACAGAATATAAAAGAAAAACACACACTTCAATAAGAAAATGAATACATGAACCAAAAATAAACACCTCAATAAGAAAATGGATAAATGCACCAAAAATAAGCACTTCAATAAGAAAATGGATAAATGCACTTCAAATGAAACAAACCCAAAACACAAAAATTCGCAATGTGTAAAAATTGAAATTGTTGCACTCAAACCATTGTAACCATTAGTTATTAGTTTTTATCAAACCACTGTTACTATTAGTTTAAATTTTGATCAAACCATTGTAACTATTAGTTCTCTAAACCACTGTAATTATTAGTTGCAACTAATAAAAATATAACACACGTTACCTTTCTGCTGCAGCTTGTTTCACAATTTCACCACACAATATCAAATGAAAATGAAAGGTGCTGTTACACACTTGTACAATGTTTGTTCAGATTCTACAAAAAGCACTAAATAATACTAAATAAACTCTAAGAAATATCAAATCTGAAATTTACGAGTGGCCATACATTAAGTATTAAATCTTTACGTTACTTTGAAATCAAAAGTGCCGGGAGAGAGAGAGAGAGAGAGAGAGAGAGAGAGAGAGAGAGAGAGAGAGAGAGAGAGATCTGAACGCAATACGGTTCTAAGTAACAATGAAATTTTCTTCCTTACGAAAGCTGGACAGTGGAGATGGCACAAAACGTTTTGTACATGCGAAAGATGATGCAATCTTTCTAGAATCTTCTAATATGACTTAACTTTACAGAAAAATTGTGAAATTTACACGTGGTTTCGGCAAAGACGTACACGTATGAAACCAGTCATGAACGTATTAGCTCAACAAAGACACGTATTCGACGAAACAGACTTGAGCGAGCAAGTTTGATTGACATGTTTTTGATTGAAGCTAAAGTCCCTAACAGACGTGATGACAGAATACCCAAAACACAACGGAGACCTGACCTCGAGATCTCTTATCTAGAGCCGATGACACATTAGAGAAACAATCTAGCCCGGAACAGACAAAGTTAATATCTCTTTCTTTCTTTACATTCTATTACATCTATGTTATATACTCTTAAATTATGTTATGCGAATCTGAACATACATTTTAAGACATTCTAGTACTCTAACTAGCTAAGAAATCTGAAAAAATGTTGCAAAACTCCACATATATCACTTCACACAGTATAGGAGAAGATATATGCGTTTTGAAAGTAGTAATATATAATGTTAATGTTTATATATATATATATATATATATATATATATATATATATATATATATATTTATACTATATATATATATATATATATATATATATATATATATATATATATATATATATATATATATATAATACATGTATGTGTGTATGTATATTGCGACCACAGACGACGAGAGAAAAGGATACGATAATGATGATTTTTTCGCTAAATTCATACTTCTTTTTTTTTTTTTTATATTGTTATTTTCATGGCAAAGAAGCCGAAGAGTCTGGTAAAAATGACAGGATGAGGAAGTAGATCGACTGAGAGAGATTTTCCAGAGAAAAAAAGTACACCAGGAGAAATGAAAATGACTTTAGCCCACAATTGTTTAATAATGAAAGATGAACTACTCCGCTAAGCAGTATGGAATCGAGTATGGAATATATATATATATATATATATATATATATATATATATATATATATATATATATATATATATAAATATCCATAATCGCAGAAAGCAGGACTCTCGATTCCATACCTCGATTCCATACTGCTTATATATATATATATATATATATATATATATATATATATATATATATAGATATATATATATATTATATATATATATATATATATATATATATATATATAAACAATGCATGTATGTATGTAAAAGCTCCTGGGTATTCTTGAAGACGCCTGCACGACTCCAGGATCTCCTTTGAAGCAGTCTTCAGTTTCTGAAGCATTGCTGGAGAATCCAATGGACGTTTCCAAAGGTGTTTCCAAAGGCTGGGGATCGTCTTGAAGCCTCGGAAGCCCCAGAAGCCTCTGGAATTCATCCCAAGAACGTGGACTTCCCCTAAAGAAATCTTTAAAGCGTCTCGTCTCCGATTTCTTCTCCATAAAATACTCTACTTTAGTATTGTGCAAGATGTCCAAAGGCGACAGATCTGAAGATCGTCTTTAAGACACAGGGATTCCCAGAAGCCTCTGGAGTTCCCAGAAGCGTCTGGATTTTCCCGTAGCCTCCGGAATTACCATAAACCTCTCGAATTCCTAGAAGCCACCGAAATTCCCCGAAGACTCCTAAATTCCTAATAGCCTTCATAATTCCCAGAAACCTTCAAAATTCCCGGATTCCTTACTATCATTCCCTGGGGAGGATAAGAATGATCCGGGCAAGACCCACTTCGAAATAATATATATATATATATATACGTCATATCACATTACCGTGATTCATATACATATATCGAACTACAAATGTCCTTTAATATCTAATTCGCTCTACCCCAGAATTAATATATTTTCATATATGTTTAATCGAGGGGGAATTTATTAAGCGATAATAGAATTGCTGACCGACAGGCGCGAATCATCGACCTCTCAATTCCAGGACTGGCAGTGAAGCCTGAGCCAACCTCGCCACCGCAAGAGATATAAGTTCATGCCGCCTCCCATCTCAAATACCTGTAGCACCCAGGTATTTTTGTTTTGGAGACTGCATCAAGCCCATCTCGTTCTCGGTAGCGTGGTAGTGTTTTTGCCCGCACGTAGTCATATTATATGTCATATCACATTACCGTGATTCATATACATATATCGAACTGCAAATGTCCTTCAATATCTAATTCGCTCTACCCCGGAATTAATATATTTTCATATATGTTTAACCGAGGGGGAATTTATTAAGCGATAAAAGAATTGCTGACCGACAGGCGCGAACCATTGGCCTCTCAATTCCAGGACTGGCAGTGAAGCCTGAGCCAACCTCGCCATTGCAGTAGGAGTGGGATACTGTAAGTATTTCAGACTGGTTCTGCTCAGGTTGATGTTTGGTGCTATG
>NC_087208.1:80238407-80250907 GCF_015104395.2 Macrobrachium nipponense
TGGTTTAACATCCCACCGCATGTTCATAGTGAAACTTAACAAACGAGATATGCACAAACACACACACACACACACACATATGTATATATATATATATGCATGTATATATGCATATATAATATGTATATATATATATATATGGTATATATACGTATATATACAATAATATATATTAATATATATATTATATATATTATATATAATATATATATATATTAATTATATACATATATATCTATATATATATATATATATTTATATATAACTATATACCATATATATATATATACATATCCAATGTAGTACGAAGGAACACGTACTTGAGAATATCCTTAAATCCATGGTAGAAAGGAAAGTGAAATAGGACTTGGAACAAGTACTTTCGTAATATACTCTACATTTTCTATTGGGAATTTTATGGATGGTACAGGATTATCAATTGCATGCAGGAAATCAGGAATATTTAAATTTTCTTTTATGATACAAAAGCAATCGTCTACATATCTAACCCAAAATACCTTGGAGAATAAATTTCTTGGACTAAGTCTAGATTCACAAAATTCCATGTAAATATTAGACGAGAGAGGCGAAAGAGGGTTACGTATGGCCAAACCAAATATTTGTTCATAAAAAATATAATTGAAAGGGAATTTACAATTTTTCACACAAATGGGCACCAAAATTAGTAGGTAATTCTAGATTATACGAGTCCAAATATTGAGATAAATATTAAAGTAAGTCTCAGTACTGGATAAATTAGTACTGACAAATTAAGCAGTTTTGATGTAACTTCTTTATTCACTAAAGTTCCTATTGAAGACTCTTCAATATTTATCACAATATTTGGACTCGTATAATCTTGAATTACCCACTAATGCTATCATTAATTTGGTGTCTCTTTGTATAAAAAATTGTAAATTCACTTTCAATGATAACTTTTATGAACAGATATTTGGTATGACCATGGGTAACCCTCTTTCACCACTTATGTCTAATATTTGCATGGAATTTTTTGAACGTAGACTTATTCCAAGAAATTTATTCTCAAGGTGTTTTGGGTTAGATATGTAGGCGATTGTTTTTGTTTTGGAGGAGAAAATGTAAATATTCCTGATTTCCTGCATACAATTAATAATCTTGTACTATACATAAGATTCACAATAGAATATGAAGAGAATAATTGTTTACCATTTTTGGATGTCTTAGTTATTGGAAATAACACCAGCTTTAGTTTTAAAGTATATCGGAAACCGACGAATAACTTGTCATATATTCATTTTTACTCTAGCTATGCTAAATTAAATAAGTTGTCAACATTTTTCAGTACGTATTTCAGAGCTCTTAGAATTTGTAGTCCGGAATTTTTAGAAGATTTGTAGTCCGGAATTTTTAGAACATGAATTTAAAACTATTAAAAAAAAGGAGATTCATTATGTTACCATCCATAGTTTTTGGAACTTTGTAAAAATAAAACGAAAAAGACGTATTATAACCCAATCAGTATCGACAAAGAATTTAAGAATAATTTCTGTATACCATTTCATCCTAATTTCATTCCTGCTGTACCTATTCTAAAAACTATTGATACTAACTTAGTACGCAAATATAATAATATTTTGAATAATAAAGTAATTAGGAATAGCCCTCCAAACTCAAACCCATATTGTATACAGTGTTCCTTGTAAAGAATGTAACAAGATTTATGTTGGGCATACTTCTAAAGGGCTAAATGTAAGATGTTCTCAGTACAAATATGCCATTTCAAGAGGATTAACTAATAATGGCATTGCGGATCATTGGCTTAAGACAGACCATGCTTTTAACTGGAATAATTCCTCGATTATCAGCAGGTTCAAAGATCACCGAAAAAAGGAACCTGTTGGACACCATCTTTATCGAAGGCACCTCAACAAGGAATTTAAATCTCCACCAAGGATCAAACCTTGATCCTCTTCCCTTATCTGTTTTGCTTAAAGAACACGCCGCCCGGATTAATTAACTGTGACCCCGCCCCCTCTTTCTGTTTCTGTATATAAAGGCCTGTCAACTTCTTTCATATTCGTACGGGCTGCTCTAGGAGCAAGAGCCCGTGCCAGCTCAAGGCTGGCTTAATCTTTCAACAACAACAATCTTTCATATTTAGTGTGAACTTGAAAATGTAGAATATACTACGAAAGTACCCGTTCTAAGTCCCTGTTTCACTTTCCTTTCTACCGTGGATATATTATATATATATATATATTATAATATATATATATATATATATATATTATATATATATATATATATATATATATATATATATATATATAGGGATATATATATATATATATATAAAATGTAAGCGAATCCCACAGTAAAATGGCAGGTAGAAGATCAGTACCAAGTGCTCTCCCCTATTTATTCATGCAAACAAAAAGATCAAGAATACCAGATGGTTAATTGTCAAAAGGCTAAGAAATAGAGATAATCCAGGACCATGCAGTGACAAACTAAAACTTTAAACTTAACCATAAGAGACACGGAAGCTAAGACATACAAAATAAAGAAATTAAGAAGGCGTTAAGTTTAAACAAACCAAGACTTAAATTTATAACACTTCCATTATTTGACTTGATGAAACAAGATTCAATGTTATTCCTTTTAACTGTGTCGTTACACGGGACTAAGGATCTCAATTTCCAGTTGATAGGATGATCTAAATCTCTCATATGTACGAATAATGCAATCGATATTTGACCAGAATATTGGTGTTGTTTGATCTTAGGTGAAAGTGATTTTCCAGTTTGCTCGTAATATATCTTATTACATTTTTTACAAGGAATTTCATATATGCAGACAGAAACATCTTTAGTAGAATTTTTTTATTACTAAACTTTACATTAAAATTACTGACAACAACATTTATGTTGAAAAGCTTTAAATTCTAGGAATTTTTAAAAACCTTTCATCACGGTAATTTGAGAATATTATGATTACTGAATTCAAGTTTGTTATTAATTAAATGTTTTCTTACCTCTTTTCCATGCTACATCTACTAAAGTCCTTGGGTATTTAAGTTTCAAGGCAATATCATAAATAGTTATAGTCTAAGCATCAATAAACTGCGGTTTACAGAAATGTGGAGACCATGGAGCTATGAACAGTGAATGGACATGCGCGTATAAATGTATTGACGCTGATGGTCACTGCGCGGCGCCATTGGAAAGGGTGGAGAAGACGCTGAATTAGCTATTAAAGCATAGTCTTGCAGACGCTTTTTTCACTCTGTCGTCCTCAGAAATAATCATGCATACCATGTGCTGAGACTGAGTGATTTTATGTCTTTACCGTGGGGATGTGTAATAAATTTTACCACTAAAGCCTGTTGAACCCCTTTTAATATACTTTTAAGTATCACAGTCTTTATACTCTACTTTGCATTTTATGCACTACCAAGGTCTTATCACCTTGCTATCCAGTCTGTGTCACCTATAGTATTTCCAAACTTCTTGTCGTTTTGGGCAGGGCAAGGGTGGGAAGTGGCACTGTCAAATCAAACTTTCTCAATCAATATATTTAGTATTTGAAAGCGCTACTGACCTAAATAATACTAACATAATCATTACCAGATTTTCTTTTTATCATATTAAAACATTTCGTAACATTTTACACTGGGTAATGACGTAAACGTTACTTTTGTTCTTGAACGTGGCACAGATTTTGAGATACGTCGCCAGTTCTCTTAAAAGAATTGACGTCCAAGCTAAGCTGCCCTTGGAGCATGTCGAGGTCAAATTCGAATTTTAGGAAAATGACGAGTGTGGGAATGAAAAATTGCTATTATTAATTAAAATCAAACAGGATTGTGTAGCCACTTGCTTTGTACTTTAAAATACACTACATTGTAGAGTATTTTAAAGTTCAAAGCAAGTAATGTGGAGTGCGAGTACTTTTATTTGATTAAAAGGGTGGAAAAAATTATATATGCGCGCGCGCGCACACACACACACACACACACACACACACACACACACACATATATATATATATATATATATATATATATATATATATATATATGCATATATATATAGTTATATGAGAGAGAGAGAGAGAGAGAGAGAGAGAGAGATCCTCAAGGTGAATGTAAAAGGAGGTAGAGATTAACTTTTAAAAAAGATCAAAAAGAGGGTTGAACTTGTATTTCCTCGGAAACAACAAAGCTCTGGACGACGCGACGTGAGTTAGAAAAAAATACTGGCTGGAGCCGCAGTCGTGTATTATACTTCGTTTCTTTCTATCTTCAATAATTGCAAATGAAATAATTCAATTGTCTTGTTACAAGTTATGATGATATTTTTCACTCTTCCTACTGATCTTGTCTTATCTTTAAGTCCAAATACCCTAAGGTGATTTACCATGGATGTATTGGAGAGGAGGGTCAAACCAAGATGAGTATTGGCAGCGTAGGAGGAAGCGCCTAAAACGACTACAGGGCTTGAATATAGTGTAGGGATTAACCACATCACCAAGACACAATGGACTTAAATTGTAATTCTGTTGACTTATGCTTATTGCTCACTTATATATCAGTCATTATTACAAAAAGAAACACTTATTAATGTCAGTCTTAATAATACTAATAGTTTTAGGTCTATTTTAAATGTATTATCATGTAAACAGAAATTAGTAGGTTGAATTATGTGTAGCCTGCTACTAAATTTACTTTAACATAATGCAACAAATGTCATAGATGACAAGATATTGTCATGGAAAATTAAGAGATTACACTCCAATATGGCGAGGTGGGCATTGTGACACAAAGCTCTCTCCACCCTTTGCAATTGCGGCATGCTGCACACGGCTATTTCACGCATGCCCGTTCCTTGTTTGTAATTCCATGGTGAAGCCCTTAGGAACATCCCAGATAGCAGAGAATTTAACAGTTTGATGGTGATTGGAATAATAATGAACAAAAGGGGCAATGTTGGTTAATTTTCGAAAGACTGAAAAGGTGAAATTTCTATCACGTCTGTTCACCAAGAAAATTAAAATTACAATCTCTTTCTTCCTCTGCGGTACATTTTATAGCTGTGACTAAATTATTTAGCACAATCAGAAATTCCTGGAGATTTTTGGGAATTGGCCAAATACAGAAAATATCATCCACATACCTAAACCATATAACATTTTGGGGCCAAATTCTTGGTAAGAGTTTTGTCTCAAAGAATTCCATGTAAATATTGCTAAGAACAGGAGGTAAGGGATTACCCATAGCCAGGCCGAACTTTTGTACAAAAAAATTCACCATTAAAATAAAATTTTCTATCTTTTATATGCAACTGTACATGATTAGTGATGTTTGCTACAGTTAAAGGAATTCAACTTTCTAATTCTTCCTCCAAAAATTCAAGTCAATCATCTACAGGCACTTTTTCAAATAAAGAAACGACATCAATTCTAACCTTATTTTAATAAAAAAATCAAATTGAAACTATTCAATTTGTTTTTAAAGTCAACGTTGTTTTTTACATTCATGTTAGAAATGTTTCCTACCAAGGCTGTAACAATTTTTACAAGCCACTTACATAAATTATATGAAACTGAGCCTACTGAACTTATGATTGGACTGACAGGATTATTGATTTTGTGTCTCTTGACTAAACCACATAAATAAGGTAGGGGGGACCACTGAGGTGTAAACTGTTTAATTAAATGGTCCAAGCCCTTTAGAATGGATTTCATTTGTCTGTGTAGGATCAGACCTCAGTTTCGTATAAGCTTCAGTACCATTTAATAATGCCATTATTTCATTTACTTATTCACTTTTATTCATTATTATCGCTGCATTAGACTTATCTGCTTTGTTGCACTGTTTCGTCTTTTTTAAGGTTTTTATAAGCCTACGGGGACATTAGGAGAAGAAGGCTTGGCCATAGCACCATACACAATACTTTTACAAATATTGATGTCTTCAGGACAAATTATGATTAACTTTTTCTAAATAATTAAATGATTTTGAAATATCGACATAATCCTGGTTACCGTCAGAAATACTAAAGCTTAATCTATATCCCAGAGCCACTGTTGTAGGACTATCCACTGGTTTGTCCGTTAAATCAACCATGAAGTCCACATTGTCACGATTAGCCCAGTCGCTTTCAGCAATAAGGTTCTTCAGCTTGAATTGAAGCTTCCTTTCAAGATGGTTACAACAATTACTCAATTTCCTGTAGCAATAACCCAGCATCCAATTCTACCACTCCAAAGGAACAGTCTGATTAAAGCCATACAGGTAATCGCTTACATAAAGAAGTCACATGCATCTACTGTGATGTTTTTAAGCATGAATGGATTATGTATGTGTCGGTGTATGTGCCACATTGCACAGTTTCAACCAAATTTGGTATACATTTGACTTACCATCAGGAAAAGAATACCTTGGGGGTAAGATATCACCGGCACCAAAGGGGGTGGGGGTTGTGGGAAGGGGATGGGAAAGGAGAGAAACATAAATAATAACTTAAAACAACAGATAATAGTGTCTAATCTATAGTTTTCGAGGTCACTGAGGTGAATAGTGACATTCCAGACCCCTTTAAGTCCAAGTTCAGCCCCAATAGGAAAAGGGGGATGAGAAGGGGTGGGAAGGGGTGATGTGTAAAAATAACTGAAAACAACAGATATTATTGGCTAAGCCATAGTTTTTAAAGTTTCTGAGATGAATAATGACACTCCTGAAGCCCTATAAGTCAAAGTTCAGCCCCAATAGGAAGGTGGGGTAAGGATTGATTGATTGATTGATACTATATTAATCTAGCATCGTGACAACTAGGTCATTGATGCCGAACTATATATAAAAAGACCCTATAAATTTTAATAATAATAATTAAACAGAATTATTTTAAAAATATGATAAAAGATACTGGCAATTATAAAATAAATATAAAAATAAATTATATAAAAAAGAAATTATTACATACATACATACATATACACACACACATACATACATACCATACACATACGTACATGCACACTCACATACATACACACAATTTCAATAAGAATAAAAGCAAGGCGCACACAAGCATTACAGTTTATCTAAAATACCAGTGTTAAAAAGAAATCCAAACAAGCCAGTCATGTTAAAAATCCCATTTGCTCCTAAAGTTTTTGATAACTTAAAAACATTATTCTCCTTCCCATAGTATAGATATTGATTGCGCTGTTCCACCAAACTGGGGCACTCAACCAGCAAGTGCATAACAGTCAGTGGAACTAGGCAATCCTCACAGTATGGTTCGTGATCACGACTCATCAAGTAGGAATGTGTCAGCCTAGTATGTCCAATACGCAGGCGGCACAGAGCCGTTTCAAACCTTCTGTGCATAAAATCGTACTGCCAAGGATTGATTGCAGGTGCAATTGTTCTAATTTTTACATTTGTAGTTAAATTTGACCAAATATTTTGCCAAAGTACTTTATGCTTCTCTCTAATTGGAGTATATAAATCTCTGCACGGCAGCTTAAATGATCTGGGCTCAATACGAGAAACAGACTCCTTGGCAATTGCATCAGCGCGTTCATTTCCAGATATTCCAACGTGTGCTGGAACCCAACAAAATTCAATATTAAAACCCCTCCGCTTAGCTAAAAATAACCATTCCAGAATACTTAAAACTACTGGATGTTTGGAATAAAAATCTTTCAGTGACTCTAGAGCGCTTCTAGAGTCACAGTACACAATAAAATTCTTATCATTACTTTTTAAAACTTCTTTGACAGTATTTAAAATTCCATATAATTCTGCAGTAAATGCAGAAGCATTACTTGAGAGCCTTCCACTACGCTCAAAGGACGGAAAAACTATGCCAAAACCAGCGCCTGCACTGGTTTTGGATCCATCGGTAAAAACTGGGATAAAATTGTCATGTTGTGACATATGATCTAAAAAGGTATAACGTAATGTTTTATCAGAGACATTCTTTTTTGGTTGATTGAAGGAGTTACAAAACTCTACTGCTGGGAATTTCCAAGGGGGAGATACAGATGCCTTGACCGGTAGTACACATTTGTCTGGAATGTTCAGGTGCTTGGAGGGTTGATTTCAGTCTGAAGGCATATGGACGTGGCATCTTTGGATGACTTTCATAAAAGCTATCAAATCTTCCATTTCTTAGCGACTGGCATACTAGGGATCCAGGAAGTCTTTGGAATCTGAACCAGCTTCGAGCCAGAGGAGCCTGGTAATGTAAGGCTAGGGGCATTTCCCCAGCATCTACTAACATACTCTCTATAGGGGAAGTCCTAAAAGCTCCAGTAGCAATAATAATTCCAGTATGGTGAATGGAGTCTAAAATCTTAAGGCGACTTGGGGTAGCCGAGGTGTAAACTTCACATCCATATGTTAATTTTGATAAAACCAAGGCTTTATAAAATCTCAATAACTGGAGTCTATCTGCTCCCCAAGATGTATTTGACAAAACTTTCAAGATATCCAAGGATTTTCTGCACTTAGCCCTGAGATTTAGGATATGGGGAAGCCATGTCAACCGAGTATAAAAAATCATTCCTAAGAACCTTGTTTCGTTAACACAAGATATTCTCTGGCCATTTACATATAAATCTGGGTCTGCATGTATCCCTCTAATTCTACAGAAATGCATGGCTACAGTCTTTGATGAAGAAAATCTGAAACCATGCCACTTCAGCCCATTTCACTATCTTATTTATTACTATTTGTAGATGACGTTCTGCTACTGACATACGTGCAGCTGCAAAAGATAAAGAAAAGTCATCCACAAAGAGTGCGTGCATAACATCAGCAGGTATTTGCTTTACTATGTCATTAATTGCTAGAGCAAAAAGTGTTACACTTAACACACTGCCCTGAGGAACACCTTCTTGTTTACAGACTTCAGACAGAACTGCTCCTACTTGTACTTGAAAATAACGATTTTTTAAGAATAGCTTGATAAAAATAGCTAATTCTCCTCTTAAACCATATTCATGGACTACTTTCAGAATTCCATACCGCCACATAGTATCATACGCTTTCTCCAAGTCGAAGAAAACCGTGATAAAGTGGTGCTTAGAGGCAAAGGCTTCACATATTGAAGACTCCATTCTAACCAAGATATCAACAGTGGATCGCATACTGCGGATACCACATTGGGCCGGAGAGAAAAAGTTTCCTCGCTCTAAATACCACACTAAACGAGCATTCACCATTTTCTCCATTAGTTTACACAAACAAGATGTTAGGGCAATTGGACGATAATTTCCTACGAAAGAACTATCCTTTCCAGGCTTGACAAAAGGAAGAACTCTTGCTAGTTCCTAACATAAAGGGTAGTAATGTTCTTTATAAATTCTGTTTATTATACTGAGGATAAATCTTTTAGTATTCTGAGCAGCATGCTTGATCATAGAATATGAAATTTCATCAGGACCAGGAGCAGATTCTTTACACTTTGAGAGAGCCAATTCAAATTCTCTCATAGTATATGGAATATTATAAGACTCTTCTTTATTTGTTGTGAAATCAAGATAATACTGTTCCATTTGCTTTCTGCTGTTTGCATACGGTTTCTCATTATCTTTTTTAGATATTTTAGTAAAATGTAGGGCAAACTCATTTGACACTACTTTTGGATCTCCTACATTTATGCCATTTATTTTTAACACAGGTGGTTGGCTAGGTACAAACTTTCCTGCTATTTTCCTTATCTTCTTCCACACTAATGTGATGGGAGTTTTGCAATTTATGGAAGAAATGAAGTTTATCCAAGATTTTCTTCGTGCATTTTTAATTTCAAACCTAAACTTTGCCCTAGCCTTACGAAATTCTACCAGATAATAGTTACAGGCAATTTCCTCTCTCATTAGTAATTAAATCCCCCCATAAAGGATTTCTTCCATTCATATCACCTAGGATGATGAAAGGCAGAGGAAGCTGTCTGATGAGATTACAAAAATCAGCACTAGGGAAAGCTACATTTGGTGGAAGATATACAGAACAAATTGTATATTTACGAGCCAGAAACACTTGCACTGCAACAGCTTGCAAAGAAGAATTAACAGGAAAATGCTTGTGTGGAGTATCATGGCGAACATATAACATTGCTCCACCCTGGTTTCTATTGTTTTGATTTAGATGTGAATGGTAAGCAACATATTCTTTAGGGCAAGGAATAAAATCACTGTTGAGCATAGTCTCCTGCAAAGCTATGCAAACAGGAGACAACTCAAAAATTAGCATTTTGAGCTCCTCCCATTTAGCTCTCAGGCCCTGACAATTCCACTGAAGAAAATTTAAGAATTTACTTGAGTTTAGAGGCCTTGATAATAGGTCCTCTTTGAAGATATTTTGTCTTCGTAGGGTTGCCAGGAATTTGGGGAATCCTACTTTGTTTTTTCTTAGAGGGAGACTGCCTGCCACCCTCAGCCTCCTTTCTTTTCGGGACTGGCATTGCTACCTGCATACAGGGAGCAACTTCTGGTTCTTGGCTGGCTGCCTCCATAGCTGGTGTTCCAGGCTCCCAAGAAGCCATTGCATCAGCTAAGGAGGGCGACTCCCCAAAAGAGGCATGCACATCAGCAAGGACAGACGTAAATTCCAAATTACTTACACCAGTCAAAACTGATGCTGCTTCTAAAGAAACTGATGCACCAGCCAAAGCTGATGCTGCCTCCAAAGAGGTTGATGCATCAGCCAAGGCTGAAGCTGCCTCCAAAGAGGCCGGTGCCCCAGCCAAAGCTGATGCTGCCTCCAAAGAGGCCGGTGCACAAGAGAAAGCTGATGCTGCCTCCGAAAAGGCCAGTGCTCCAGCCAAAGCTGATGCTGCCTCCGAAGAGGCCGGTGCACCAGCCAAAGCTGATGCTGCCTCTGAAGAGGCCAGTGCACCAGCCAAAGCTGATGCTGCCTCCAAAGAGGCCGGTACACCAGCCAAAGCTGATGCTATTGAAGTCGTAGACATTTTAATTTGAGCTTTACCCAAATTGTTTTTGCTGCTACTTTCTGTTACATGGGATTTTTTTTAGTTTTTCCACCTGTTCTAAATGAATTTGAAGCAGCATTCGAATTAACTTTCCTCCTTCTCAAATGTTGTCTATTTGCAGCAACACTTGCAAAAGATACTCCTGGTCTTATATATTTGTTCAGTACTATTCTTCTGGCTTCTGCAAAAGTAACTTTCTCAAGGACTCTAGTATATTGTACTTCTTTCTCAAAAAGGAAAACATCACATGAGTTCGAGGATGACTGGTGTGCTTCCCCACAATGAATGCATTTTGGTTCAGCATGGCAATCACCATGCTCAACTTCTCCACAATTTATACAAATTGCAGGGTTTCCTTGCAACTTGGATCTACAGGACCCAATAATATTCCCATGTTCCTGACAGTAAAAACACCTCCTGGGTCTCGGCACGTACTGTTTCACTTTATATCTGTACCAAGCTGCTTTAATAAAATTTGGTAACTTAGAAGAATTAAAGGTTAATAATAACTGTGGCATAGGACACCATGCCCCGTTTACTTTCTTTTTCAGTCTTTCCACCTTCAATACCCCCTGATCTTTAAGTTCATCTTCCAGTTCCTCTTCAGGATGAATCATAAGGTGAGGAGCATATATAATTCCTTTGGTATGATTGAAGGTATCGTGTGGTTTACATTCACTCTGAACTCCTCCCAGTAAACTCAGAGATTTCAATTTCTCACTATCTTCTACTGATCTAGTCTCTACCAAAAGCTTATTTCTACCATGTGGCAATATCTTAGGTTCCCTCCCACAGCATTTTACAATATCCCTATGTACTTCAAAAATATTCATAACTTTATCCTCAAATGTAATGGTTAGATATTTATCAAACTCATTAGGGACACATCCTCCAGATTCTTCTAATGATTTTCTTCCTACAAAATTTCTTCTCCCTTGATGGGGAGTATATGGTGCCAGTGTAACCACACTGGACTGAATAGTCCTTCCCATGTCTGGTTCCGTGCAATGGTCATCAAGATATTTGGGTTTTAAGTTCCTCATAGAATGATATATAGCAAATTCGTCTAGGTTTTCCCCATACCCACCATGGAGCCACATTTAGAGGATGCAATTCCCTTCCTGGGGCACCCTAGGGGTACAACCTAGATATACACCCCACATCCAGTACCTTGAGGGTCATCAGTCCATCGAGATCAGACCCAGCACCGAATGCAGGGTTTGACATAAAAGATTCCCCTCGCTCGACCACGTTGGGTACTCCAGTTCTACGGGTGGAGAGGCATGCCGTCCCACTCCACCCTCCTTCAACTCCAGAGAACAGTAAGAGCGTGTCCAAATTCATGCTAAGGTCATCAACAAAATCCATCCGGACAGAGGAAGGAGAGAAATTGTGAAAATAGGAGGTGATACAGAGTACCAGGATTAGTCAGGATGCTCTGAATTGACCTTAGTGGCATGGCAGTACCTACCGGGGTGAATAAATCACCCCACCACCATTGCTCAATTCTTCATT
>NC_087208.1:80255907-80268407 GCF_015104395.2 Macrobrachium nipponense
TAATTCATCACTTGACATCACAAGAATCCTTTGTGACGTCATGCTTTACTTGATTTTGTGAATTAATTAATTAATTAATTTTATTCTTTATAGAATCTTTCATTTCCCTTCTCCTTTCTTGTTACAAGTCAACGAATTTGACTGAATCAGCTCTCTGAGTCTCCGAAAATATTTATATCCGACAAAAATCCCAAAATCATACATAAGTACATACAGACATATATATATATATATCTATAGATACATTTCTGTTGAGGTCAATGGCACTCTTGCCAGATACTATCTTCTTATCAAGACTGAATCAGTCTATACTTCTTCTGTTTCTCTTCTGGCAAGCTTCTCAGGAATCAGGAAAAATACTTCAGGATGCTTTACATTTTCTTTTTCTTTTTCTAATCGACGTATCGTTTCTCAGCCTCTCTCGACGGCTTCATCAGGACTGGATTATAAATGGAATCCGTCCAGAGGTGGAGAAATGGTCCGTCGACTAGAAAACGAAAAAGTAAAAGGCAAGAATTCAGATTTTCCTTCTTATTCCTAAGATACTTGCCAGAAGAGAAAAAGAAGAAGCTTAGACTAATCCAACATCTTGATAAAAAGATAGTATCTGCCAACAATGCCACTGACTTCAATAAAAATTGCATATGAGGTAAATATATATATATATATATATATATATATATATATATATATATATATATATATATATATATATATACGTATATATATATATATATCAGATATATATATATATATATATATATATATATGCATATATATATATATATAGCATATATATATATATATATATATATATATATATATATATATATATATATATATATATATACTATGCATATATATATATATATATATATATATATATATGTATGTATATATATATATATATATGTATATATATATATATATGTATATATATATATATATATATGTATATATATATATATATATATATATATATATATATATATATATATATATATATATATATATATATATATATATATATATAAATATATACATACATACATACACACACATATATATATATATATATATATATTATATATATATATATATATATATATATATATAATATATTGATTCAAATGACAATGAACAGCCTTACTTAGTTTAAAGACCTTGAGTGAAATACCTTTTTAACCTAACGCAATCAACGATAAAAAAAGCTTTTGGTCTCACCAAAAGGGCACATTGATGAAAAAAAAACCCAGACACAACAGAAAAATGATTGTCTATAATAAACTGTTCTTATTAGGTAAAAAAATGATCCACGATGAAATTCTCTTAATTAAAATAAGAAATGGACTGAACATGATAAAAAAAACCCATTGATCTGACACAAATAGTTATTCATGATAAAAAAACATATGGCAGAAAGGGTTATTACTGATAGAATTTTTTTTTTTGTCTAATAAAAACTGAACCTTACTAAAGTATATTTCAAGTTAACAATACGGTATGCCAACAAGAAAGCCCTTTTTCCTGACAAAACGATTATCTATGCTGAAAAAACGAGGTTTGATCTGACAGATAAAAACATTACGCACGCCTGAAATACCTTTTGATCTGTCAAGAAAAAAAAAAAAAAAAAAAAACACACAACAAACCCCTTTCATTTGACGAAAGTATTACCAGCAAAAAAATAAAAATTGTTCATGAGAAATAAAATCCTTCCTTTAAAATGACAAATATTCGATTTGTCAAAAGAAATGACAGACTGTTAAATCAACCGTAACCGTGAAAGCGCAAATTTTATTAGTTGAAAAGAGGGTGCTGAAGTTTTACTTATTGATTCTCATGCACGAATTAGCAAGCACGGGAAAGAAGTTTGGTGGGGGGTGGGTGGGTATGTTCGTGGGTAGGGGTTAGGTGGAAGAGGGATAGAGCACGAGATCGGCCCCGTTACCCTAAGATACTTGAGTAAACAGGAGTAAACTTTGACAAATGTCATAGAATTACTCGTTGTGCATCAGAACAAACAAGTACATAATACTCTATCATATTTGGTACCTGGATGAACGAGATTAGCGCGTTTTGAAATTGGCTTTGAGACATTCAAGAATAAATGGCGACAAAGGTCGTGGAATTCTTTTTTACAACACTAAATAAACTCGAAGAGATGTTGGCGATATTGGTCAGAAGAGATCTCTGAATAAGCAAGATGAAATCACCTGATGGTACTATTCCCTCATTAAGATCTAGAATAATAAAGAAGAGTAAATCTTGACGTCAACGTCAATAGTTTTATTACCGAGACACTGGAATAATCAATAACGAAATTTGATTACGGTCAAATGTTAAAAAATGTCGTGGATTTTCCAGCGATATCATTTTTCATTTGTCAACAGTTCGCCTCCTCTGTGGAGGGGGAAAGACTCAGTCTTTCCCCTTCCTATTTCTTGAGCTCGTGTTTTTCAGGCTTGGCATAGAAAAGCGCATTCATTTTGTCCTTGTCATTAACAGTGGCATTTAGAGCATATTCAGGCAATACTGATAATGACCTTCATAAACATTGTAACTAATACTTGCGTTTACGCGACAAACTTCACTGTTTTTTAGTTACTATTATATTCCAAAATAATCTTTTAAAGTCATTTTCAGCGTAATTTGATGAAAAAATCAAATACAAAATAAGAAAGAGTTTTAGATAGTACTTTGTTATGCCTCGTCGAAAATTAAAAAAAAATTCATTAGTAATTATAGCTCTTCATATAATATTGAGAGGAGCAACGCGAGGAGCTCTCCCTGTCACACCAAGGTCTTGACACAAGAAAGAAAAGGAGCCGAACAATATTCTCTTAATTATACCACATTAGAATACCTTGAATAACCTTGATATATAATGATTGAAACTAGACCTCCTCTGTTTTGTGAGAAGCTACACAAGAACACATTATACCTTTTAAAGGTAAAAGGAACATCGCTCTTTGAAGGAACTGAGAAAATTCATCTGATTCCTGAGTCTTTTCTTTCATTTGAAAAATTTGATAAAAAGAATCCACATCAGATTTTATTGTCTATTAACTGCTGACAATCATCATACCGGAGCTACTCTATAAAAAATTGACAACAAATAAACATCCTTTTGAATATATAAATGGATTATTAGTGAATAAAAATAAAGGAAATGAAAAGGACTAATTAAAAAGCCAGTAAGAAGAAGGCAAAACCCACCAAAAAGGTAAGCGTAAGGCAGAAATTGACTATTTTTACCAGCAAGGAGCCTGACGGCCGGGAAAAGGGGCAAAGGGTCGTTGTTGACTGATATATCCGGACAAATCAGAGCCGATTACTCGTCTAGTTATTTGTAGATAGTATTTACTGGATTATTCTCGTGCAAATCTAACGTGTATGCACGTGGCCAGTTATTTGATGCTGACTAGAGTACTCGTTTTTTCTTCTGTTTTTGTATTCAAACGTAGTGATAACTTTTCAGTTTTTCATTATTGCCGTCTTCATTATACGTCACCTTTTGTTGACTAATGTGTCTGTCTGCCTGTCTTATGCTTTCACTGATTTTCTTATGGTATTTTTTTACTTTTTTAATACGCATTTTTTCCAAGACTATGCTCTTTGGTACCTGCTTTTCCTCTTGTTCTTTATGTGTATGTACTATTTATTGCTCTCTCTCTCTCTCTCTCTCACTTCCAAGTTTCATATACATATTCAGCTAATTGTGTTGTTATAATAACCAGCGGGTTCCATATTCCTTAGGTCATTATACTGATAGCAGTTGTTCTCACTCATGTAAAAGTCATACAGTGAAGCATACGTGAACAACCGGAATAAAACCATTGCTCTTTATTAAAGACAAAACAATTTTTAATGGGTATATATAGTTGGATAGACAAAATTACTGCGTTCACCAACAGCCGAAATGAAATTTAGCGTTAGACTCGACAGCAATCGTATACGAATAATATTGGAATGATCGGAGTCATCTCAAATTTTCTCTCGAATCGCAGAGCAGACTCTCCAAAAGCGATTGCCAGGAGTCATAGAAATCTTGGTACAAATCTTCTTGCAGTCTTTAAAAAAATAATTTGAAAGGCTTAAAGTATACGACGAATCTATCGGCAATTATTAAAGTATAATCACTTGAAATATATGTAGTTTTGAGATGGTCAGCCAGAAAGTATAATTAACCAGATAAGGAGCTTGACTTACCTATAACGTCGAAATACTACGGCTGAACTCACACCACGGAACGAAGTATCGAGCAAAGTCTAGATTCCACGAGACAATGCCAAGGTTCAGTTCATTTATCATTCTCCTTAAATGGTAACTTGTGCGTGCGAGTGCGCGTGCATGTTGCTTTTCAGCAAGGAGACTTGAACCCTTATCTGTTAGAGAATAAAAGAAGTGTGCATTGTGCTACCGACTGTATTCTAAAATGTAAAGCATAACTTATATTTGTCACAAATCTTAGTTAGCGGTCTCTTGCAAGCAACAGTGGGCCATAGCAAAGCCCAACGACACTAAAATATGAATAATCATGTTACACAGGAAGAGGCTGCCATCTCTCTGTGTAAATAAGAGCTCGAGCTTGATATGATGACGTCATCTGACGTCACCGTGCTCAGTCGATTATAACGTCATCAAACGTCACCAGGCTGAGTCTTTTGGCGCTTCCGGTATAATACGTCAAGTATTCCAACTTTCCCACAAGAATTTGGTGCTCAATAATCTGTCTCAAGGGAAATCACAGAGTTGGAAACCAATGGAAATAGAGATGTATATAATAGGTGCTTGGCTGAATGCCGAAGATAATTCCCTTGTGCACAGCTGAATATTATATCTTTTAAAGATAATGAAAAATATCAACCGCCCTTTCACGTGCTTAAATGACTTTGAAACAGATATACAAAGAAGATATATGGATATTGCTTATGGTATTTTTAATTGAGAGTTTGTTTGCAACAGGTTCTCGTAGCTTTTATGTTAACGTATTACGTAATATTTGCAAGAGTAAAGAAAAGAAAAAAGAAAGAAAAAAAACACCAGAATTTTTGATGCCTCATATATTAATTGGGGATGCAATAAAAAATGGTTTGTTCCCACCCCCTACACCCCGTCTCTATCTCTCTTTTACCGTATTTTTCTAACGAGCTCTGAAAACAAAAGAGTAATATAGGTAGACAGATAATATACAGTATAGATAAAATACAAAATTTAGGCCAAAGGACAAGAGTTGAGGCCTATGAAGTCATTCGGCTCTAAAACGGAAATTGACAGTAAAATCGGTCTGAAATGTGTAACACGAAAAAACCTCGCAGTTCTACTTTGAATCAATTGTTAGGGGAGGGTGGAAAGTCAGATGGAAGAAAGAGACTATGAACGGAGGTACAGTAAAAGGAATACAAGATGTTGCAGCTAAGGGCCGAAGGAACGCTGTTAAGAACCTTAAGAAATGCTTACAGTGCACCGCATGAGGTATCCCGACGGCACTATTGCCGTCCGAGTGCAAAAAGAGTAATTAACCTGAATGTAAGTTTCATAAAAAAAAGTTATGTATGTTCCTGTTTCCGCCTTACCTTGCGTCCAGGCCGCTTTTAAAAGTGCCACAAATCAAACACGTCTTCAGGTTCTACGTTCTACCAACCAAGTAGACCTGAAGCACTTCCATGGCCCCGGTGATTTTCTGCGACGTACGACCGAGCTGTGAGCTGTATTTACATTGAGCGGAGAAGCCAGCTCTCCCCTATTTGCACGACGAGGTTGTGGACTTGCGGCTCAACTTCGCACAAGGACTCCAGTCGTCATGCGATCCACTCCGCACTTGAGATTGTAGTCCCACCGATTCACGTAGCATTTTGGGCCCTAAGGTATGAGTCGCTATGCTCGTGGGTTGCTAAGCTTGGATCGCTGTTGTTTAATTGGCATGTTAAATTATTAGTATGAAGTATATAAAATTAGAAAACATAAACTTTTTTATAATAAATTTTCATTGATCGACTCGTTTGTTAACGGACTCCGTTCCAACATGAAATTATTTAAGAATGACCCGAGCACCCTGTCTCATTTTATGATTTTACTTAGAAACAAGTATTTTCTTCGTCTTATCTCAATTATTCACAAATTATCTATTTTAGTTTCCTTTTACAATAACCTTCGCCTTGTTCATTAGTTTGTTTAACTGTATACTGACTTCTTGTTAAGGGTAGTGGTGATAATATCAGCATTTCGAAGTTGACTCTGGCGGTTGTCCCAGGTAACAGCGACGACACACTCCGGCTCTCGTGGCGTCGCTTAATTATTCATCTCCAGCCAATAAATGGTTTGCCATTGACTTTTCTTTTATATATATCACAAGGTAAAATATGCAAGCAAAAGTTTCGTATTAGGAGGTTAGTTCGCATTCTATTTTAAATGTTTTCATGCACTTAAACCTATTACAGAACTATTACACAAGCACATACACGTGTAGATTTATACACACACACACACGCACACACACGACACACACACCACACCACACACATATATATTTTATATTATTAAATATATTAATTATATATATTATTATATATATATATAAACAAGAATATTCAGTGATTTTTATTTTGCAGCCTCTATGTTTTACATAATTGCAGTGAACTTTTTTTCTCTGTGCCTCTAGTTATTTGTGGATTTTTATGTCTCACAAGTTTCTTTATGCATCGTGGATTAGAATGTAACACGAACCGAATTTTTCTTGACAGGAAGTCTGTATTGGTCCTGTGAGCACATTGAATATTAACTATTTCTGTAACATATTTTCAGAATGATCACATCAATTTTAATAACGTATTATTTGATGACGGGAAGGCCTGTCAATGATGATTATTAGTGTGGGAATTTTGATTCGATTGATTTGAACAGTTACCGCTCTATTTTTGAGTCTTGGTTTTCTTTGATATTTTTTTGCCTTTCATCTTCTGCTTTCGTGAGAGATCATAATTAACGACTCAACTTTTTCAGTTATACTTTCGTTAATTTTCCAAATAAAGTACAGTTTTATATCTTAATATTTAATTCAATAAACCTTAGACTTGGTTAGATGCGAGTTGTGACCGAGAGAGAGAGAGAGAGAGAGAGAGAGAGAGAGAGAGAGAGAGAGAGAGAGAGAGGTATTCCTTTTCAGTTCCATCACCGTTGCCATTAGGGGATTTCGAAAAATACATACACATACATACATGCATAGTATATATGTAAACACACACATACACACACACATATACATATATATATATATATATATATATATATATATATATATATATATATATATATATATATATATATATCGGATTTACAGGAAAATCGAAAATCACTTCCCCAGAAATTAATACAACACAAACGGTCAGTTAGGTATGGATAACAGAACTCAGCTATTTTCAACCATATAAATGAACATAACCATAGAATAAACTGGAATTTGTCACGTATAATTTATAGCAGCAACTGCGGGTACAAGAGTCAAATGATGTAATCGGCCTTAATAAAAGAGAGGCAGGTAATGAACATCTCAAAAGGAGCATGGGATTCAGATGTGATCGACAAGATTTTCATTCAACCAATGCTTAAGAAGATTAAAGAAAGATTATCAGCGGGGGGGTGACCTAAATGGCTTACCTGTGGATGGATTTCTTGGTATAAATAACCACCTTTTCTGTAAACTTTTCTCATTCATATACCTGAAGAGGGAGACAGCAGTCCTCTGAAATATAGTACTTTTCTCTCTATATTTTGGTGTTTTTATGGGCTCCTTTTATTAGATGGAATTCTGTTTTGTAACAAACAATTTTTAACCCGTCTCATATATATATGATATATATATATATATATATATATATATATATATATATATATACTATATATATATATGTTGTCACGACCAGATCCGACTGTTACAATGTTATACAGGGTGTAAACGAGTTTATGCAAATATTTCGAGAAATGAAAGAAAAGGTCATTCTGAGCAGAAAATGTTCTATAGACATGCTAAAAATTTTAAGGCTTCGTTTACTGGTGAGGCGAATTTTAAAAATAACCGTTATCATTAAATGGCCAAGTGGGACGGCGCGCACGGGATGTGGTAGTATGCACGGCTATGGGAAGGGAGGGGAGGGGAATGGTCACTTTACTTGTTGTTGTTACTCTTGCCTTGCTTTTCTGCCAAGAGTGTGTTGGGGTTACAAGTGTCAGATTCCTTATTCATTTTGTGAGCAAGGAACTGGAGACAATGCCTTACCGTTTCAGTAATGTGGAATGTGCAGAAGTGAGGTTTATTTATGGGCTTTGCAACAATGAATTCCACTGTCATTAATAAAGGAAATCGGCGATTAGGCCGATGCGATGTGAATGAAATACTTCCAAATCAAATGAATTCTTTAGATTCTGAACATACGGGGAAATTGCAAGTATCATTGAAACTTTCTCCCTCTCCGTTAATGGTGTTCACTGGAATTCGATAAGGAAAAGAGAAGGAAATCGAATGGAGTCTCCTCTCCATCAAAGATATTCATGTTCATTACACACAGATCAAAGACTTGAAGTGTATTTTCAAAAATCTCTTTCTCCATCAAAAGTATTCATCATACACCAGTCAAAGGGAAAAACACACTCAAGAAAATGCTTCTGTCTCTGTCAAATGAAAAAGAATGAGAACATAATGGAAAATTCACTTTCCTCAGTCTTTCCTGAAAAAGGTGGCAGGTACTTATATTTTTGCAGTGATCGAAAGAGGTAAAAAACTGACATTGTTCAATATGCAGTAACCTCCCTACCTGCATTCCCTCGTCATCAGGATTGCTGTCATTATTAATCATTCGGTATAAGGCCTAGTCCTGACTCCTGATTCAACAATTCCGTGACATTTACACTACTTTCTTGATATGCAAAGCTAATCATTAAAATTAGATTACAGTGAAGTCTGTTCATAGGTGATTTATTAATTGAAGGGACTGGAATGTTACATTAATCAAGAACCTGCGAGAAAAAACTCATAATAAAAGACTAGCAATCCAGTTACCTAATGTACTTCATCAACCTCACCCTTCCAACTCCCTTCTCCCTGACTACTCAGACATCGCGTAGCGACTTATGCTAAAGGTAGCCTTAAGGAAAACATGGTTTTAAAAAATTCGCCTCACTGACAAACGAAGCCTTAAAATGCATATGACTGTAGAACATTTTCAGCTCAGAATTACCTTTTCTTTCATTTCTCGAAATAATTGCATAACCTTGTATTACAACTTGTATATATATATGTATGTACACACACACACACACACACACACACACACACATATATATATATATATATATATATATATATATATATATATATATATATATATATAATCACAGTTTCCTGATCTTGGCCACAATGGTTATATTAATATTCAAAAGCGCTAGATCATCTGTAGTACACACACACTCATATAAGTGGTGGCAGAGTTTCATAATTTTTCGTTCACCTGCCTGACGCATGATTCATAACTTGTTAATCTATTTTTCCTTTTCAAAGATGGAAGAAATCTTATGTAATGACGTTAAAAACAGCCACTGATATCTGCAGAACATCATGTTATGTTATTGCATAAAACGATTTTCCATATAGCAAAATTGACGTGAACAAAACAGCGATAAAAAACGTCATATCACAATCACTGACATAATTACTAAATAGATAGGAGATACCTATCACTAGTAAATATTATTTATTGATAAGTAAATAACCTGGCACCTTCATACGGCAACATTTCCATAACGAACAATGGATTAAGAAACTACGCCAATAGTTTGTGAGCCGACTGTACAACTGTGTGATAAATAAGGAGTATTCAAAGAGCAATAAACAAAACAATGCAATAGCCAAAAACAATGTTTTCACATAATACCTACAATGTAAACCAACAAAGTCCTCAACAGCTGAATTTTCAGGGGTAGAAACTCATTTATCAACAGTTCTCAAGTACAACCCTATTCGCCTAGCTAACGTTCACTAGAGAAGTAAAAGAGAAAGAAATTAGGGAGAGGGAGAAATAAATCTAATACACAGAGTTGTAAATATAACCTATCACGTGACAGTATGAGAACTAAGAAGAAGAGATTGTTAAACCTCTTTTGCAATTTATGTAAAATGAACAAAGGAAAATATTTACATTTTTGACCAAGAAGTTTTCTTCAGCAAAAACTCCAAAAGTCGAATAATACGGTGACGTTAAGCACTAGACGCAGCAACAATAGGCTGTTCAAGTTAAGTATATCTTAGTTTAACCAGACCACTGAGCTGATTAACAGCTCTCCTAGGGAAGCCCCCAATTGATTAGATTTTTTAATTTATGTGGCTAGGAACCAATTGGCTACTTAGCAACGGGACCAACAGCTTATTTTGGGATCCAAACCGCATTACATTGAGAAATTAAATTCTAATCACCAGAAATACATTCCTCTGATTCCTCGCTGGCGGCAGCTGGGAGCAAACTTGGGCTACAAGACTGGCTGTCAAAGAGGCACGAAGAATAAACACTGTCAAGAGGAGTACTGAATGTATTTCTGGTGATTAGAAATTCATTTCTCAATGTAATGTGGTTCGGATCCCACAATAAGCTCTTGGTCCCGTTGCTAAGTAATCAATTGGGCCTTCCCTAGGAGAGCTGTTAATCAGCTCAGTGGTCTGGTTAAACTAAAATATACCTTTAACTTGGACAGCCTAATGTTGCTGTGTTTAGTGCATAACGTTACCATATTATTAGACTTTGGTGTGATATACATACATACATAACATACATATATAGGTATATATATTATATATATATATAATATGTTGATATATATATAATATATATATATATATATATATATATATATATATAGATAGATATATATATATATACACACACACACACACATATATATATATATATATATATATATATATATATATATATATATATATATATATATATATATATATATATATATATATATATATATGTATCCTAAATGTAAAGTTGTGCTTCCAGGTAGAATTAAACAATAACCACATCAACAATGATGTTCAGTGATGTCCCTGAGTGCGAACAACTTTTACTTCATCGACAACTTCATATAGTGAAGACTTCCAAATCATATTCTTTTTACCACAGCCTGTCCTTCACTACTCTGCGGACCACCTTCAACTCCGTTGGCTCATTCGTACTTACTATTTTTTTTACTGCGTCTTCTTACTAATATTCATTTCACCATCAGTTTCAACTGGTTTCTATGTAATGGTTAGTTACATTTTTTTTTATATGCTGTCACACATTCAGGCCTTATGCAGCATGTCCGAATATATTCTTATGTGTGGAAATATAGATTGTGTGCCTGTGTGCGTGTGTTCAAGAGAGAGAGAGAGAGAGAGAGAGAGAGAGAGAGAGAGAGAGAGAGCAAACCTTGCTCTTGTTCCATGACTATTAACACAAGGAAATATAAACAGAGAACCTCGGTCTTTGAGTTGAAATATGCTGAACTCTATGAACGACAATATTCTCTCACGAACGGTTGAGTGTTTCCTAAGAATTAAAACGTTCATCAATACAGAAAATGCATGAAAATTAAATACTGCAGCTCAAAAGGAATATAGATTTAAGAAATTTTATGTCTATATCTCTGTTTGTATTTACATACACACATACTTGTACACTGGTATGTGTGTATATATACATATATGTATGGTACTTCATTGCATATATATATATATATATTATATATATATATCTATATAGATATATATATATATATATATATATATATATATATATATATATATATATATATATATATATAAATATATATATATATATATATATTCATATACAGTAAGTACTATATTTCAGAGAGTACTGTCTCTCTCTTCAGGTAGGTAATGTATGAGAAAAGTTACAAAAAGGTAATATTTATTCCAAGACATCCATCTACAGGTAAGCAGTTTAACTTGGCCACCCCGGTTGATAATTTCTCTTTAATCAATTGTCAACCAGGGTGACCTAGTTAAACTGCTTACCTGTGGATGGATCTCTTGGCATAAATACCGCCTTTCTGTACCTTTGTCATTCATTACCTAACTGAAGAAAGAGACAGCAGTCTCTGAAATATAGTACTTTCTTTCAATATTTTGGCTTCTTTATGGGTCCCTTTTATCAGATGTAATTCTGTTTTTGCTGTTGTAACAGAACATTTCTACCAGTCATATATATACATATATATACATCTGTTAAAAGGAGGAATGTGCAGACTTATCATTTTTAGCTTCCCATGGAGACAGAGTCCGAGCGACAACCTAAGAATGCTGATAACTCTTTTTGGGTGGTGTGATGTTAAAGTTCCTTACTTAAGCATATCAGTGTCATGAGGCTATTGTTCAAGGTGCCTTTGAAAACTGGCTGCGACCAGTTACTGAAGAGTGTGAATTCATGTGTACGTGT
>NC_087208.1:80273212-80325712 GCF_015104395.2 Macrobrachium nipponense
GGACATTTGTAGCTCGAATGATTTATATGAATCACGGTGATGTGATAATATTCATAAATAAGGCTGCGTGGGTCAAACGCTCGAATCGGCTACCATGGTGGAGGGGTTCCATATCGATTCTAATTACAAATACAACGAGATCGACGTTGATTTGAAATGGTCAGAATCGATATAAACCTTTAGCCTCTCTTGATAGCCGTTTCGGTAGTGTCACTGTCCGATCCTGATTTCGTTCCCCGTCCTACTGGACGGTGGTTTCGATCCCATGGGGGTACGAAATTATTATCAACTAACTAAAAAATTCCCCCTCGGTACATATATGAAAATATATCAATTCCGAGGTAGAGCGAATATATATTTAAGGACATTTGTACTCGAATGTATATATATATATATATATATATAGATATAGATAGATATATATCTATATATATAGATATATATATATATATATCATATATATATATATAAATATATATATATATATATATATATATATATATAGATATATATATATATATATATATATATATATATATATAGATATGTATTTATATCTATATATATATATACGTATATATATATTTATATATATATATATATATATATATATATATATATATATATATATATATATGTATATATATATATATATATAATATATATATATATATATACATGTATATATATATACATATATACATGTATATATATTATATATATATATATATATATATATATATATATATATATATATATCTATATAGAGTATCTATATAGATGGAGACGTCATGCTGACGTTTCGAGGACACAGCCCTCATTTTGAAGCTGAAAAACGCAATTATAATATATATATTACGAAAGACTTAAGAATTAGAAATTTACAAGTTAAAAAATATTAAAACTTTAAACGAAAATTAAAAAATTAAAAAAACTAATATTCAACAGACAGAATGAAGGAAACAGACCGCTACCTTTCAGGAGGGGAACCAAGGACCTAATACATCAAAACAGAAGACAGGGGCACACTCAAGACAGGTACAGTGTTGTGGAGGTATAAATCCAAATATAAGTAATTAGCTTATGCATGGTTCGCATTCAACTTCTACACAAAATATGGAGCCTTTGTATAACGCGGGGATGGCGTTCAAAGTGCAAGAAAATAAATTGTTTAATTATAGATATATATATTTTTGTGCATGCCATTCTATATGATATGAAAGTTGCTAAAAACTCATCAGTTCTGTTAATGAATGGCCCAACATTCTACGTAAATGACAACTCTGGTGCATGAAAGACACACACTCGGGAACCTCTATGGTTTGTTGGGTTAGGCTTGCCTACTTCACTCAACCTAACCTAACCTTTAACTTACTTTACCTAACCTAACTACCCTACCCTACCAATAAAGAAAGGTATATGTCAGTCCCACATTATACATACCTATTACCCCAAAATATTAAATTCCTTCCATAGCGGACAAGAAATTCAGTTTTGTTTAATATAATTTTTAAGACAACACTTCTTGCAATAGTCTAATGCTTTTCATGAAGAAATTAAAGCTACTAAAGTCGACTGATAATCTAAATAGCTTTTTACATTCTTCTGGAGTATTGTCTGGAGCTGGCAGGGGTAAAATACCTTGTCAACCAACATCAGTTTGCTAGACTAGTTTGGATGCCAAGAGGAGCTGCCCCAATTGGGAAGGGCAGAAAAAGAAAGCCTGACTTGCTCTCAAAAGCAGCTAAATGTAAGCGAAACTTGGCATTCAATGTTTTGCTGAACCAGCAAAATGCCAAAAGCCATTAACCTTAGTGAAATGTTAAGACTTGTGTCCTATCTTTGCTAAATGTATCTTCACAGCTCAAATTTCTGAACTATGTTACCATCTTATAATTGCTCTTTGTACTTTCTTTAGTACTATATTTATGCTTCTTTTTGAATGAGAACTCCATACCACTGCTGCATACTCCAGAGTTGTCTTCTGGAAAGAATATTAATTCTTTTCACCATTTCTTCATCCACTGTGAAAACTACCTTTATATTTGCTAGAACTGCGTATGCACTTCTCACTTATTATTTCTGTGATCTTCAGATTGTAGTTTATTTATTAGGACTCGTGTATGTATTACCTACTAGCATCCATGCCATGTGCGTAGGAAGCTGCTTATATATTATCTACAGGCATTTATAATAATGTATTTTGTGATGCCTTCCCAGATTCCTGGGTATGGGATGGCTGATATATACCAGATGGATACTGTTTATTATCACCATTTCTTCATCCACTGGGAAAACTACCTTTATTTGCTAGAACTGCATATGCACTTCTCACTTATTATTTCTGTGATCTTCAGATTATAGTTTTTTGTTTATTAAGACTGTGTAATTGTCAGCTACTAGCCTCCATGTGCGTAGGAAGATGCTTATGTAATTATCTAAGGACATTTATTATAATATTGTTGAAAATGGGTTTATTTTTCATACAATATATTTTTTGTTTAGTATTCTCGCACTTATTAACCCTCCTACTTGTCCTTTTACTATAAGTCTGCAGCAAGTAAGACTATTGATCTCGCAGCTTCATTTTATCATTAGTATTATTTAGCAATAGAGACTGATGTAAGATATTTTCATAGTATTAGACCATTTATTTTTTAAACCGCCCTTCATGTCCATGCTTGATGTACATAAAAGTTCATTTATACACATTGTACTGCAGTGTAGATGATGGAAGTGATGAGCAGGTTGTAACAACAGGAAAAGCATATTATGGACTAGAAAAAACAGCAGGCCTGGCGTGTGACTGATTGAAGTTCCAAGTTGTACAAGGGTGCCACCCTTTAGAAGTGAATATATCTGAGAAGAAAAATGAAGAAACACAAACTAAGCACTGAAATTAAGGTCAATGCATCATGAAGTGAAGAGAACTTTTCTGAAGCATACTATCTGAAAAAGGAAGGTTGAGCCTGTAAAATTTTGACATATGCAACGAAAATAATACTACAGAAGTGTATGCAAGGGTAAAAATTGAGAAAAATCATACAAATTCTTTTTCATGTATGACTTTAATAACTTCACCAACATTCCTTTACCCAATTCATCAATGCCTCACACATTTATTTTCCACATTGGCACTGCCTTTAGTGCACTTGATAGGTATGATGTCTCAAAACATGGAATGATACAAAGAGGGTCGTTTTTCAAAACATTGATCATAAAAAAATAGGATTGCTTTCTCTTACATGAACCATTATCTTTCTTTAAGCAAGATATAGCATACAATACAATGGGGCTTGTTGTTTTTGTTGTCATACTGTGCTGGAAAATGCTTTTCTTAACTACATTCCATAGGATTTGAATATCTACCCCTTTGAATTTTGCTCCCTTTTACAGCCTAACCCAGTGTCAATCATTTCCCCCGACTCTTTTATCAAGCTTATTAGTGGGATTCTGAATATTGTAACATATTTTTGAGTCTACAAATGCAGCATTAACTATTAGGTGCCAAATGGGTTGGTACCATCTCTTCCTCTTTCTTTTGTAAGGATATGTTGAGCAAAGTTGAAACTTATCATCTAAACCGTCCCCCTCCCCCCCACCTCACCGTTATACGTATTATATTCTGCATGAACACAGGGCTGGTAAATTTTTCCCCCTTGTTTGACTGAATTTTCACCTTATATGTCCTCATAAGAGAAGAGACAAACAAAATTTCAAAGGTTAGGCTACACCAGGAGTTAAAGAGAAAAATCAAAAGAGCAAGGTCAGCTGACTGATAAAAACCAAACAATATAAAGTATTTTTGCCATTAGTAAATTCAACATTGTGGTTTATTACTAAATGCGATGTTTACTCGGTATTATTACCGTTACAACCATTATGGGAAATCTATTATATCAATATTTTTCCCGAGTAAAGCACGTGATAACAAAACACTTCTTCTCAATACATTATTGTTGCTAATGCATTACAGGGAAAAAAAATATTTGAGGTATTGTAGGTCTTGACTTTTTCTAAGTTCAGTGTATATCTTTCTATGGGCACGCGAGGTAGCTCTTGTTAGTTTGTATATCTGTTTTCATCTTTCTTGGTTCCTCCCCATTGCGTAATGTGACAATATTTGCTTAAATGCGCATTTCCTCCTCCCACTAATGTCGTTCCTCCAATCAAAATATGGGGATCTTTTCAAGAGTTATTATTGGCTTCCTGCTAGTAATGTCGCTCTTCCAATGAAATTAGTTTTTTTTTCAAGAGTTACCGTTGGCTATTTTTTTCCCCCTTATGATTTTTTTTCGTCTGTGACAATGTCCACGCATAATCAAATTATAATTCATTTCTGGCCCCATTCTTCAGAAATTTTTTGTAGAAAGTATCGTAAGGATAGGCTTGCGGAAATATTGGACGATTCATTTTGTCTCTCATTCTTATCCCAAGGATCTGTTTTTCGTGCAATATACCATTGTAACCGATAGTATTTTGTTTTTTCCTATTTCATTGTGGGAGAAACGCCTGATTGTCGTTTGTTTTCGCTTTAAAACTATGGGTACAATGATAATACTGAACTCTGATTGGTTACATTTTTCATTATATCCAATCACCTGCGATTTTGAAACCTACCGGTCTCTATACGTTCAACAGTCTCGTTACTTAGCTGTCATGGATCCTGCGGTGCAGGTGTGCAATTTATGTCGCTATTCTTATTTTGAGGTGATCGCTCGATTTCATGGAAGTTATAATGGTACTCCTGAGGTTGTGAATAGGTTTCTTAGAGAGCATTCAGTATTACCCATAAGTGTTAAGTGTGCTAAATGTGATTTACCTTTACTTTTCCGAGAGGATAGGCATTTGTGGTACTGCACAAAATCAGTAAAATATACCTAAAACAAGGACAAGACGTTTGTGTAACTATAGTGTTAGTGACTATAAGGGAACCTTTCTTCACGGGTCCCCCCTTCCCCCGTGGAAATTAATTTTATTTGTTAATCATTGGTTGCATAAGTGTTGGGACCACCATTTTGTTATTAAGGGCCTTAGTATATCTCCTTCTACTAGTGTAGACTGGAGAAGCTTTTGTTCAGAAGTGACTGGATATGCTTTCAATAAACAAGAGGCTATTGGTGGTGATGGTGTATTCGTTGAGATTGACGAATCTCACTTTGGAAAACGTAAGGTATGACCGTGGAAGGCCTCTGAGTGACATATGGGTGTTCGGGGGTATTGAGAGGCAGTCCAAAAAAACATTTATTGTGCCTTTAATCGATCCATTACCATGGAAGCGTGATGCAGCTACCCACATCCCTTAATTTCAGAAGTACAAAAGGGGGCAGCATCTTTGTTAGTGATAAGTGGGGGCTTATAACTGTCTACAGTCTCTCGGATACAATCACCGTACTGTTAACCACACAGAAAATTTTGTGGATCCTTCAAACCTCGACACCCATACACAGAATATTGAACGTCTTTGGCGGGAGCTGAAGGAGTGGATACAACGGCCTGGTAACCATTGTGAATACTTCAGGCAGTATTTATCACGATTTATTTTTATATACATACGCCGAGGAGGAGCTACTCCATCATTTTTTCATTACAGCCAGCCAATTGTATCCTCCACAATCTGAGGCACAACGTGTTCCCATAGGCATAGATAATTCACAAGAGGCTCAAATACAACCTTCCACGTCTTCATTGTCAGGTTCCATTTAAGGTAAGAAGTGACTAAGCAAAATATATATTTAAATTTAGCCCAGGGTAAAGGGCCCCCCCTCGCCCCCGCTACCGGTAGGTAAGTATGGACCTAGGTAGAACACAGCTTTTAGGTGAGGTTAGGTGGGATGGTTAAGTTAGCTGGTGTTCTGGTGATTGGGGTACGTCTAGGGTCTGTGATCAGTGTCTTCTAGGTTAGGTTATGTTAGGGGAGTTTGTTAGGTTAGCTGGTTTAGTTTAGGGTTTGTGACGGAAGATTAAGGTCTGCGGTATACTTAACTGCTTTAAGGATTTGTTTTCTAACATAAAATTTTTTTTTTTTAATTGTAAATATAATTTTACCCCACCCAAAAGCCCGGTTCGCACCTGGTGTCCCCCATAATTGTTGGGATTATGTAGGGTCTTTCTGAACAGATATCTGTGCTTTTACAATTGTTCATTACAACATAATTTGAAATAAAAACAATAAAAACACGGTTACGAACACTGATTTTTCTGATAAAACTCGTTGTTTTAACTCCAATTACATAATAAATCTCTAAATCAGATGGTTTGCTGTCAAAATAAGCGTTAATCCGTTGGAACTACACTATTTCTGATGCAACAAATATATTTTTATTGCAGTTTTCCCATAATGGTCGAAGCTGTAATTTTATCGTTTACTCTATTGAAAAACAAAAACTTATTTACAAATTCCTTCTCGTATGTAGTAGTAAAAGAAAAATAGAAGTTAGGCCACATGTCAGCTAACGAATGTAAACATAACTTCGGGTTTAGGAAACGAAGCTCCTTTCCTATTAAATGTGCTAGTCATTTGACTATTACTCATATTAATCAGGTAAATATGTATAATAATATCTGGAAACACCATTAACTGGCACATTTTGAGCTTCAATTACGATGAAATGTGTATATATTCGTGCAATTGTCATAGCATCCGTTCACATCGTAAACACTTTAGCTAAAGAACTTTGGCTAGCAGCAAATTACAATAAATTTATGAATAATATTGATTTATATAGCAAATTATGCATATTGCTATCGTAAAATATGGATATAAGTCACAATTTCACGTTTACACAACATAAAAATAATAAAATAACATAACAAAATAAGCTAATGACGGAGAAGAACGAAGAGGGCAGTATGGCGGAGCGAAATGCGTCGTCTGCTAGGGAAGTGAGATATCTCCGCCCTCAGTGCTCTAGGGGAGGAGCCTGGAGGAGCCTGGCCGAAGCTCAGTGCAGTCCGGGAAGCATATTTCCCAAGTCTGGAAGAGTTTAGGGATGGGGAAAATTAGGACCAATCAGAGCGTGTGGAGCTGATCCATGACGTCTCAAGCCGCGCCTTTTAGCTCCCTCCTCAGAACCATATCCATTACTGCCGCCAGTCACGATGCCGAAGAAATACTTTCTTCTCAATTTCACAGTTTACGGCTTGTACGAGTTATACATTTTACTAAGATATATCTAAACATAATGCGGCACTAATTTAACAACAATATATTCTTCAAATGAGATACACCGTGAAATATATTATGCGTTATTAGCTTCTCCCTCTTGGTAAATAATATTTTCACATCGCAAATTTCTAAATTATATACATGAAAATGCATGTTTACAGCCATTTATAAAGAGTTGCAATAACTCATGGGATGAATCAAACAATATACAAGATGGTAAAAATGATGGTATCTGACCTGTTTGTAGGGGAAGATAGAGAGAGTGAGTAGGCTTACACTACAGATTTCTATGGACATATGATGTTTCGTAGTAATGCACATTACTGCACATTGTATAAAAGCAATATACTGGTCATTACGAGGCGATGAACAGGAATCAGACTGATATAGTCCCTACTATTTACAGGGACAGAGTATCAGCTTCATTCACTAAATTATTTCAAGAGCTAATGTGCTTTTAAAGAAAGCTTAGGAAACCTACGGTATTGTTGTTTTGGTGATCTACGTTAGCCTACTGTAAACAAATATAGTTACGTGACAAACTCATCCTGTCAGTAACTAATCTGAAAAAGGTTGTTTTTCAAGGTGTACTTGATAAGTTGTAGTAAAAAATTGCCTGTTTGAGGTGGATTCCTTTTTCACAAATCCTTCCAGATGTTCTTACCTGAATGGTCCATGTCATTCATTGTGTACAAATACATAAAAGGTTTTTATTGAAAATTTTTTGCTTTTGATTTTTTACTTTTCATACATTGTATACAAACAAATAAAAAGTGATAATATAATTCAGTATTGAATATTTTTAGCATGCCCTTACGTGATTTTTGCTTAAAATTCATTGTGTACAAAGACAAGACTGAATATTTAATTTATTTAATATTCTTAGCAAACCTTTCGTACTTGTCATTCATTGTGTGCAAAGAATCAAAATGAGTATTTCATTATTATGTAATACTTTTAACAATTATAGGAGTACAGAATACCACCTATTTACGGGAGGTAACAGTAGACTTTTTTCTAAGCTGAACTAGAGCAGAATTAATGCATAAATCTATTAGAAATGTGATATGCTTTAATATATAATGGATGACACTTTTTTTCCAAACCTCTTTTTTCACAGGAAATTTTAAGGCAAAATATTCAACAGTATTAATTAATAAGCCCGGGATGACGGTAGTATATGAGTACTATACTACTATTTTCATCCAAGCTCACACTCAATGGCCAAATGTAGGTATGCCTTAAATTAAGTGCTAATTTTCTTGTTTTTACAAATAATTTTTGGCATTATACCAAGCACTGGGGTAACTAAGGCCATGCCATTCAGCGCTGAAACGGAAATTGACTGTAAAACGTTCGAAAGGTGTTACAGGAAGAAAACCTCAGAGCAGTTGCACTATGAAGCAAGTGTTAGGAGAGGGTGAACAATAAGATGGAAGAAAAAGAATATGAACGGAGGTAACAGTAAATTGAATGAAATTAGTTGCAGCTAGCGCCGAAGGGACGCTGCAAAGAACCTTAAGAAATGCCTACATTGCACCGAATGAGGTGTACTGACGGCACTATCCCCCTACGGGGTGCATAAATTTGTCATCAAACTGTATCCTCTACATTTCTTTTAAGCATAAGGCAACCATTATTTTAGATCTGTACATAATACCGTTTTATAGCCTGAAACAACAGGCAGTAACGCCTGAAAAACGTTTCATGCTCCATGCTTTCAAAACCGTCACTTTCAAAGTCCAAGATTCTTGATGGGAGTCGAAGTGCGCGAAGTTATTGGCCTCCTGACTAGTCTGTGGTGCAAATTACACGGTCATTTTACCATCATTTTTTACCATACCATCAATTTTACCATCTTCTATATTGTTTGATTCATCCCAATGTATTATCAAAAATCTTTATAAATGGCATTAAACATGTATTTTCAAGTATATAATTTAGCAATTTGCAATGGAAATATTATTTAAGCAGTAAATATCGACTTTGCGAGCGGGAATTAAGAGCCACTGAGCACCATTACCAAGTGGGAGAAGCCAATAACGCATAATATATTTCACGGTGTATCTCATTTGAAGAATATATTGTTTGTTGTATTAGTTTTGCATTATGTTTTAGATATATCTCACTAAAATGTATAGGTCATACAAGCCGTAAATCGTGAAATGGGGAAGTTTTTCTTCGGCATTGTGACTGGCAGTAATGGCCATGAGACCGAGTGTAGTTAAAAGGCGTGGTTTGAGACGTCATGGATCAGCTCCAAGCGCTTTGATTGGTCCTAATTTTCCCCATCCCTAAACTCTTCCAGACTTGGGAAATATACGTCCGGGAATATGCCACCGGGCGCATCTCAACACAATAACGGAACCTCGAACTCAAAAACAAAAGACGTTCACAGCAGGGAATAGAATCAGAATTAACAAAGGATTACCTTTTTTTTTTTATCTAAAACTCTACAAATATATTCTTTAAATGAGATAACACCGTGAAATATGTTATGCGTTATTGGCTTCTCCCTCTTCTCTTGGTTAATAATATTTTCACATCGCGAATTTCTAAATTATATACTTGAAAATGCATGTTTATAAAGAGTTGCAATAACTCGTGGGATGAATCAAACAATATACAAGATGGTAAAAATGATGGTATCTGACCTGTTAGTAGGGGAAAATAGAGAGAGAGAGTAGGCTTACACTTCGGATTTCTATGGACATGTGCTATTTCATAGTAAAGCACATTACTGCACATTGTATAAAAGCAATATACTGGTCATTACTAGGCCATGAACAGGAATCAGACTGAGACAGAGTATCATTCATTAAATTATTTAAAGAGCTAAAGTGCCCTAAATGAAACCTAAGGAAGCCTACGGTATTGTTGTTTTGGTGATCTAAATTAGCCCACCGTAACCAAATATAGTTACGTGGCAAACTCATCCTGTCAGTAACTAATCTGAAAACGGTTTTCAAGGTGTACTTTATAAGTTGTAGTAAAAATTGCCTTTTTGAGGTTGATTCTGTTTGTAATAAAACCTTCCAGATGTCCTTACCTGAATGGTCCATGTCATTCATTGTGTACAAATATATAAAAGGTTTTTATTGAAATTTTTTGCTTTTGATTTTTACTTTTCATACATTGTGTAAACAAACAAATAAAAAAAGTGATAATATAAATTCAGGATTGAATATTTTTAGCATGCCCTTACGTGATTTTTGCTTAGAATTCTTTGTGTACAAAGAAACACTGATTATTTAATTTTTTAATATTCTTAGCAAACCTTTCGTACTTCGTCATTCATTGTGTGCAAAGAATCAAAATGAGTATTTCATTATTATGTAATACTTTTAGCAGTTATAGGAGTACAGAATACTACCTATTTACGGAGTAACAGTAGACTTTTTACTAAGCTGAACTAGAGCAGAATTGATGCATAAATCTATAAGAACTGCGATATGCTGTAAAGTAACTATGGATGACACTTTTTTTCCAACTCTTTCAACAGAAAATTTTAGGCAGATATTCAACACGTATTAATTATAAAGCCAGGGATAACGGTAGTATATGAGTATACTACTATTTTCATCAAAGTTCACACTCAATGACCAAATGTATGCCTTACATTAAGTGCATTTTTTTTGCATATAGATTTTTGGCATTATGCCAAGCACTGGGGCAACTAAGGACAGGCCATTCAGCGCTGAAACGGAAATTGACAGTAAAACGTTTGAAAGGTTACAGGAGGAAAACCTCAAAGAAGTTGCACTATGAAGCAATCGTTAGGAAAGGGTGAACAATAGGATGGAAGAAAAAGAATATGAACGGAGGTAACAGTAAAATGAATGAAAGTAGTTGCAGCTAGGCGCCGAAGGGACGCTGCAAAGAACCTTAAGAAATGCCTACATTGCACCGAATGAGGTGTACTGATGGCACTATCCCCTACGGGGTGCATAAATTTGTCATCAAACTGTATCCTCCACATTTCTTTTAAGCATAAGGCAATCATTATTTTAGTTTTGTACATAATACCGTTTTATAGCCTGAAACAACAGGCAGTAACGCCTGAAAAACTTTCCATGCTTTTAAAATCGTCACTTTCAAAGTCCGAGATTCTTGATGGGAGTCGAAGTGCCGCGAAGTTCTTGGAAGTTGGACTCCTGACTGTAGTCTTAGTACTAATTACAGGTCATATACCATCATTTTTACCATACCATCAATTTTACCATCTTGTATATTGTTTGATTCATCCCATGTGTTGTCGAAAATCTTCATAAATGGCAATAAACACTTATTTTTAAGTATAAAATTTAGCAATTTGTAATGAAAATATTATTTATACAGTAAATATCGACTTTGCGAGCAGGAATTAAGAGGCACTGAGCACTATTACCAAGAGGGAAAAGCCAATAACGCATAATATATTTCACGGTGTAACTCATTTGAAGAATATATTGTTTGTTGAATTAGTGTTGCATTATGTTTAGATATATTTGACTAAAATGTATCGGTAATATAAGTCGTAAATTGTGAAATGGGAAAGTTTTTCTTCTGCATTGTGACTGGCAGTAATGGCTATGAGACCGAGTGTAGCTAAAAGGCGTGGCTTGTGACGTCATGGATCAGCTCCACAAGCTTTGATTGGTCCTAATTTTCCCCATCCCTAAACTCTTACAGACTTGGGAAATATGCCACCCGGCTGTGATGGTCTTCCCGCAGAGGCTTTCAAATTCTGCCATCTGATAATTTACATTTTGCTAGCTGCCCTATTCAGTGCGTGCATAATTCACCATTTTCTTCCAGGCTCCCTACTCTTAGTTCACTTGATACCAATAATCAAAACAAGCCAAAGGATGCAGCTGACCCTGGCAACTACCGGCCGATTGCAATTACAACGATCGCGTCGAAGATACTTGAGTCGGTTCTTCTGGTGAGACTTCTCCCCTTTCTACACACCACTGACAACCAGTTCGGATTTAAAGCGAACCACTCACCTGCATCTACATACTGAAAGAATTGCTGAACTATTACCTATCATCAGCCTCTCCTGTTTTCCTTTGTTTTGTGGATGTGAGAAAAGCATTTGACAGAGTAAACTACCTGAAGCTCTTCCTGAAGCTGCATACAACAGGCACACCCCTATATCTAATTGGCATTTTACATTACATTGCTGGTTCTCCACACAGCAGTTATGTGCCAAATGGGGTAACGTATTGTGCACCTTCGGCTCCCTAAACGGGCTTCGGCAATGGGGGATTCTCTCTCCATACTTGTTTAATACGTACACAGATGCCTTGAATGTCAAATTGAACTCACTCCCAATCGGATGCACTGTCAATGAAACAACTATAAACACTGCTCTTCCGCTCGTACTGCTACAGTATCTATGGGTGTTCCCTCTGGACGAACTATACCATGAGACGCATTACTGTTGTGCACACTGACCTTTTGAGACGCCTCACAAACACTCCCCGCTACCACTCCGCCACACAGATTTTCATAGAAACCACCTGGACAATTTTAAAAATCATTGCTAGGAGAACAATGTCCAGACCGGTAACCCGAGTGAGGAACAGCAGTAACTCGCTCGCTCATACAAAGCATCCTAAGGAGTGAAGCAAGAGGATCTAAATTGTGGGAAAGATGGGAAAATGAGGTCTTTGTTCCCTAAAGAACTTAATCTCTGTATTAGCAAGGTGTCATCTGCAGAATCTGTCATTATTATTTATATTTATTGCTAATATTTACTCTTTCATTATTACTATGAATACTATCAAGTTAAAGTTTTTCTACATTAAATTTTCGTATTTAGCCCTCTGGACCTGACTACTGTAACCACCTAAGGTCTCTAGTTGAAATTTACGATATATAATCTGTGCACTAACTATTGTAACTCAATGCATTTTTTCCTCTCCAATATTATTACTGTTATTACCAGAATTATGATTACTATCTTTTGCACTACCTCAGCTAATTATTTTTGTCATGTCTCATGTATCTAAATTGTGTATGTTACTGTCTGTATTTTGTATATTTTCAAGTATATGGCCTGAGCTGAAATAAAGGATATTATTATTATTATTATTATTATTATTATTATTATTATTATTATTATTAACCTTTTCTTCAGCAGACATCTCGCTGTGCTCAGTCGACTTATATGAAAGACTTGAGAGGAATGTCCTGGATGACTCATATACCAGTGACCACTTCCCCATAGTCCTTAATTATTTAAATAATAATAATAGCATATTACCACCTGTAAAATATAATATCCAAAAAGCAGATTGGGACATTTACAATCTACATACCAGAAATATGCAACCACAATACAGTATGAATTCTTCACGGACTTCATAATAAATGCTGCTGATAAAAGCATACCTGAAACAAGGCCACACTCAAAAAATCTGTCCCTCGGTGGACTCCAACCTTATTAACTTGAAGTAAAACCAGACGTGTTAAGTCGAAATCTTAGCAGACTTAAGGACACGGCTCAAAGCCCTTAACAAATTGCCCAACCATACAAACATTCTAAACAAGATAGTAGTAATCAACATAAAAATCAATTATATTAAACTATTATATAATAATAAATACAATGCCAAATTCAGAAAACTTGTAATATCTGAGAAAATAAAATCATGGAAAATTATGTATCAAGCTTATCAGCAAATACTATATCTATGAAAGATTTGTTAAAAAAATTAAGAAAATTAACGAGAAATATTTAAGACACCCAATAATTCAAAATGGTCAACTATATCATGACCCATATAAAATCTCAAATATAATAGGGAAACACTGTAAACTTATAAGTGCCTACTCCAATCTAAATGAATATTTTCAAAATATAAGAACACAAGGAAAAAATACCATACTCAATTTTGAAACTATTGAAGATCTAGAATATAATTATGCATTTACTGTGGATGAATTAAACAATGCTCTAGATTCATGTCATCCATCGGCCTCAGGCCATATTAAAATATAATTTGAAATGATGCAAAGACTAGCCACCATTGCCAAATCATATTTACTAAAATTCTATAACCCCTTGCCGAAGCCCGTTTAGGGAGCCGAAGGTGCACAATAATACGTTACCCCATTTGACACATAACTGCCATGTGGAGAAAGAGCAATGTTAAATGCCAATTAGATATAAAGGTGTGCCTGTTGTATGCAGCTTCAGGAAGAACTTCAGGTAGTTTACTCTGTCAAATGCTTTTTTTCACATGTACAAAACAAAGGAAAACAGGAGAGGGCTGATGATAGGTAATAGTTCAGCAATTCTTTCAGTATGTAGATGCAGGTGTCAGTTGAGTGGCTCGCTTTAAATCCGAACTGGTTGTCAGTGGTCTGTAGAAAGGGGAGAAGTCTCACCAGAAGAACAGACTCAAGTATCTTCGATGCGATCGTTGTGATTGCAATCGGCCGGTAGTTGCCAGGGTCAGCTGAATCCTTTAGCTTGTTTTTGATTAATGCTATCAAGTGAACTAAGAGTAGGGAGCCTGAAAGAAACCGGTGAATTATGCACGCACTGAATAGGGCAGCTAGCAAAATGTAAATTATCGGATGGCAGAATTTGAAAGCCTCTGCGGGAAGACCATCACAGCCGGGCGATTTATTATTAGGTAGGCTGTTTATGGCATCGCTGATGTTACCTGGCGTAATACGGACTGCAAAATGAAATTGAATGTTGTCAGTAAGGAGGTTATCTAGATACCTTCGGGAATCTTGATCATTTATGCAATTCAGGATGATGTTGAAGTGATCGCCCCACATACTTGCGATAGCCTCGTCTCCGACTGCATCCCCTACTGTCTGTGATAGCTTTTTAGTTTTGGGATTTTAGGACTGGACAGCCTCTTTCATAGGTCGTATAATTTTAAATGCTTCAAACTCCCGAGTAACTACTACTTAGTGTAGCTGCATGAATAAATGTAGTGGGGTGGGATGTTGTCCCCTTCTAAATAAATAGGAGCTAAACTTAATATGCAAATGTAATTTCTAAAAGTATGCTTCGGACGAAGTCCATCCGACAATTTACAAGTAACAGGTATGCAGGCACGAAGTAGTTCAACCATAAAGACAGCGTCAAAAGACCTTCAGAAGGTCCAAACAGACTTGCCCTGGTTATTACTCAAACTCATACCCAGGCGACATTACTTTTCGTAGAACTTCAAATGCCTAACACCTGTCTAAAAAGTTTTCCAACTAAGAAGACTCAAGGTTAACAAAATATGTATATATATATACATACATATATATATATTATAGATATATATATATATATATATAGATATATATATATATATATATATATATATAACGTGGCACATGAACGCTGTGATATTGACTCGTGCATTCAACCACCAAGTACGTAATTACTCTCCTGCCCAACTCAGGAAATTTGAAGTTGCTTGCTTTGCTAAGCCATAGAAGAAAAACGATATCTAGATGTTGAAACCACATTTAATGTTTGTATCGATTGAATGAACATGGAGGGGGGTTAGTTAGGTGTGTGTCCTTGGACTCTGTATAATCCTAGTATAAGCAATCCCTATCAGAAATCTATTTCCTGTTCCTTAGTCACACTCTTAAATGTTCTCAGACTGTATTGAGGCACTAAAAGCCAACTCCTCAAGCTTAATTTCAGGAAGCATGCTGGAGTTACCTGAAAAACAAGCTTGAGAGGAGAATGAGAGACTCGATTTTTGGGTGTGTAGTGAACACTAAACTTAGTCAGCTTACTCCAGACATATCTAAGAAATGTAAAACTCCACAGCTTTCTATGAAAGGGCCAGAAAGTACTTATGTGACATATTGACTTCTCTGAAAACAGTTTTCATACTAGAATATCGAAATTGGGACCGACAAGTGATGTATCTTTTGGATACATCTGTCACATAAGTACTTTCTGGCCCTTTCATGGAAACCTGTGAAGTTAGTTTTACATTTCTTAGATATGTCTGGAGTAAGCTGACTAAGTTTAGTGTTCACTGCATACCCAAAAGTCGAGTCTTTCAATGTCCTCTCAAGCTTGTGTTTCAGGTTAGTCATCAATGTGCTTCCTGAAATTATGCTGAAGGAGTTGGCTTTTAATGCCTCAATTCAGTCTGAAAACATTTAAGAGTGTGACTAAGGAACAGGAAATAGATCTCTGATATTTCATAGTCATTTATTTCATCTTCAAAACTTTTCCACAGAACATTCCTCTTCCCTCAGCTCTTAAAATAACTTATCAGGGCTTTCCAGTGCTTCAGTATTCTATCATTGATGGCAAAAGAGAAAGCCATCTAGTTACAACATGTCTCAATAGATTGCAAGTATTATTCTCTCTACAAATTCGCAGAATTCCTGTAACTGATGTATTCGACTTGCTGACCTTAGCCTCATTTTCGTCATCATCGTTTTTCTGTTTTTTTCCTTTTTTTCTTTTTTTTTTTACTCTTAATGTACCTTGTTTTTTATTATGTTTTTTTTTTTATTTTTTATTTCTCTCCTCCCAAGAAAGGAGGACAAATGCACGTCCTCCCTAAGGTTGCGGAGGTTGGAGGACAAGGGCTCAAAAGGAGGACGTCTGGTCACCCTAAGAACACCAAAGCAAGAAACACACACTAACCTTACCTACAAAATCAACCTTCACCACTAAAACCTAACTACACCTCCAAAGTGGACGGCGGATCTCGAAAAAAAACAAAAGAATCAGCTTAGCAGCACCAACCATCTGGAATGTGCACCTGCGAGGTCTCAAGCCCAACCAAACTCCACTTCATTCTTTCTGCCATCAAGACTGCAGTTGCCAACCTCTCAGCTTCTGCAGTGTTCCCAGTGCTTTGCTTTACTGTGCACTTAACATTAACTTATTTTATAAATATACACTAACAATTATCGTGCAATACTAATAAATACCTACAATTATACACCAATATTATGTTATAATAGGTTTCCGTAGTCAATCCCTTCGTGAACATATGGCTCCCTGATGACTTCCAGGGTGGACATCATAACATGATGTTCGTTTTCTCTCCCTGTTTTACCTCCACCAGATAAAACACCTTTTCTAAGGAGCCCGATAAAGTTGTAAGTTAACAATATTTGATCGACAGTAAACAACACCACCAACTTCATCAGCAACACTAGAAGTATAGGAAAAACCAATTTCCAAGGTAATAAATCCGTGCGGAGTCACCCTGTAGTTTGGCCTAAAATAGAACAATACTCATAAATGAGTGTGGTAAAATTACGGAATTTAGGATTTTGGATAGAAGCTTGCAATAAATTTATTTGAAGTTACTTATGTAAAATGAAGGTTACAGAAGGCAGAGCAAGTAATTTCTGAGTTTTTTGGTAGTTAACTGTTTGATATAATAAGCAAGTCCTAAAAATAGTCAACTAATAGCACAAAGTGTAAACTCCATGAACCGGGAAGAGAGAGAGAGAGAGAGAGAGAGAGAGAGAGAGAGAGAGAGAGAGAGAGAGAGAGAGAGAGAGAGTATATAAAACTGGACTGTATAACTTGGTAAGGTAACGCGTGTCTTAAAGACACGAATTTAATGTTTTGGGGTTAATAAGATCTGTAAAAAACTAACAAATATCATTTATACATAATACTTGATTAAGAAAGTTAACGCTTATTTTAGCCTTGTCGTCTAATACCTGCTCATCGAGACCATGCGTTTGGTGGTTAAATATCCCCCTTGGTCCCATTGACTGGTTTTTGGTCACAAATACCATAGTTTTAATCGGGCTACGCAAATGATCTGACAAACTAAAACAGTGATCAAGTGGCAGAACAGTGTACACATTTCTGCTGAGGATGTAACTGACCGATACATCGCGGTAACCAACGTCTCTCACTCACGTGCTAGCTTCTCCGTACGTGTGTGTGTGTTTGTGCTCGACATCTGGAGATGAATAGCTCAAATTAAAATGGAAGCAGTCTACAGCCCTCCCCTTGCAACGAGGTATCCGCCGCTAACGACCCCTTCGCCAAGCCCCTCTCTCACTATAGAAAATACTCTCAGCTCTAAAGGTAAACTTCGAACGAGGAAATATATATTCATTTCCGTTAATTCTCGTCATTTCCGTCAAATCGAAAATAAAAAGGGGAAAAAAAGAAAAGAGAGAGAGAGAAAAAAAAGAGGAATCTGCGCAGCCTCGCCACTAGCTCTCAGTGAACTCGGAGGGAACCTGGCAGAAAAACGCCAACTCAAAATATCGAAGCAACGCGGCTTTGCATACTCTCGCCCTGGCAATCCCAGAGAGCATCCTGATAAAAAAAAGGCTATATTAATTCACAGACGTGAATTCTGTCCGTATTTCGACGTCAAAACTCTCTGGTAATTGGATGGCAAAGGCGAAAGATTGGGTGCAGACTCTCTCTCAACTCTGCTTTACGGATTATTCCTGGCATGATTCATGTGCGTTTCCAGTTGGGTAACGCATCGTTTAGGTGCGTTCTTTTCATTAAATCCTATTTAACCGTTTATTTTTCCTTTGCCTTTTGGAATTTTCTTTTATTGATATATTTTAGCTATCTCAAAACGCTGTCCTTTTTAAACCTATTAAGAATATTGATTTTTTCCATTTTTTAAAGTTGTAGTAACTTTCTTTAAGGGAATGTTGCGAATATTTTTTTACAGATAATCTGATATTTAAGCTGTAGTTAATATTGCTTCTAATTTTATGAAAAAAAGGGGAGGTGGGGGGGGGGGATTTTCTTATGCGTTAGTTTAATTTTCAGTCATGATTTAAATGAAAATGAATTTTGACCTATCTTTACGAGCACACTTACACAGAGTTGGCTCTTAAATATAAATGTCGCCACATATGAAGAAGAAAAAAAGTTAATATAAAGGTTAGTAACTGATAAATGGCATGGATAAATCTGCATCCTCAATTCAGAGCTCAAAGGAATCGGAGAGTGGAAGGCGTCAGTGGCCCGTAAGCTCTGATAGATTTTTGAGGTTGCGGGATGCAACATTATGGATGTTTGGCAAAGCGTGTCTTTCGACTTAGGATTATTGCCAACATAAAAAGTACAACCAATAGTTACCCGAAATACTGGTAATCATCGAGTTGAAAATTCCATTGAATAGGCAGGTAAGACATACAAGAGTATCAACCTATTTGGTAGTAGCAATGACGTCGACATTTTCCGGGCAAATTTCCGGGTCAAACCCCAATTTCCAGGACTTGTTCAACCTCAGATACGTAGCTTGTCAAAACTATAAAACATCCTGCATTTACAAGACTGAAGAAATTCCAAGTCTGAAAGAATTATATATTGATTACATGATCACGTGAAGCTTACGGAAAGGCCGTCAAATGCGGACCGACACGATGGCCTCTAGAAAAATCTTAATATGATCAAGAGATTGCCATTGATAATTCTTGGTATACAATATCAGTTCCTAGGAGGCCGTAGCTTACATTTATAGACAGCGAGTGCGTCCTTCCACTGCAAGTAACTGTTGTAAGGATTTAAATTTGGTTCAAGTACCTACTTGCATGTGTAATGTGAATTTACCTAATCATTTAAGTAGCGTCACGTAGTTCTCTGGGGGAAAAGGATTAACTATGAAATAACCATCCATTGCCACTTCTCAGTGTGAAGGGCAAACTGCATCCATAGCTTCCAAGTATAGGTTCACATTTAAAGATATGGATGAATTAAAAACTTAGTGGAATTCATTGGGGCTAGAAAGAATGGCCAAAGACTTGTTTTAGCAGTACAGTATCATTCTGGGCTGAAGTGAGTGGCAAGAAAAGTTCAGTTGGCGAAAAGCCCTTTCCAAATATTGCTTCCTTTGCTTCAGTCTGATTTCTCGCTCCCAAATTCGAATGCCTCAGTGGAGAGACTGTTTTCCCAAATGAACGTTGTGGATTCCAAGCTTAGAAATCGCGTATTGGTAAGGTCAGTTGAAGCAATTTTACAATGCGACATGGGCTCAGACTAGCGATGAAATGGTGAAGAATTCTGGAGCAAAGGATTCTCCAACCAATGAATTCGACGAAGATGAAGACGTGTCAGTTGCAACAGATTCCTAAAAGATACAGGTGCAAAGTAGAAGTTAGTAATGATGTTAAAAGTTCAAGCTCCTGATAGAAATAATCACACAAATATTTATTCTGAAAATTATTTCCTGATTTCGTTTGTTAAAAAAATGTAAACACAAATCTTTGAATTAGAATGTTTATGCTAGAGAGTTACTATTTTGTTTTCATGAACTTGTTAGATTTTCATTATGCACAGAAGAACATTCCTTATTTTGCCTATAATAATAATGATAACAACAACAGTAATAATAATAATAATTATTTTTATTATTATTATTTTTATTATTAATATGATAATGTTATTATTTTATTAATAAAATAACATTATCAATAATATTATTATTATTGATATCAATATTATTATTATTATTATTTATTTTTTTACGTTCTTGCATAAAAATAATATGTCAAGTTTTCATACAGCAAAATTTCTTAAGTATCACTTAATAAAGAACCCATTACATTTTGGTATATTTATAACCATTTCAGAGATTTGTGTGGATTTTTATGGGAAATATTCCAGGATCTGTGTGAATCTGTGTGAGAAATGAGTTAAGGTTTGTGGGAATTTGCTTTTTGAAAAATGGCAACACTGTTCTAAGATTTCTGTCGAGGAAGCCAGTTGAAGCCACCAGGCGGCGAGGAATTACTCTGCATAGAACAGGACATTCGAGTAACAAGTATAATAATCGAGGATTTTTAGAAAAATCGACCTAACTAATTTGCAGGGAGTTCAAACTTGGCATAGTTATACATTGACCAATGCTTATTCTATTATTCAACGTCCTTGTATATTGAAGCTGTGCTCTAGCCGCTATATTGGAAAATGGCGGCCGATTTTGTTTTTTCTATATTCGTTTTACCTTGTCTAAACCGTTAGAGTTACGGGAAAAAATGCACAATTAAAGAAATAATTCTCATAAAAAACTAAACATTTGCTATACAGTTCATTTTTTTTGTATGATGAGATATAAAAAAAGTTACGGCGGAAACTTTATTTTTCCTATATGCTTGATCGCAAAACAGTCAGCATTGCCAGGTTACACAGGAAAGATTAATAACTGTTTGGAAACTAATATACATTTATGTGAAATTACCAACTTAATGAAATATCTGCAGTTATTTTCAATGTTTGTAGGAAATTCTCACAGTATATCAAAATGATAATAGACAATATCCATTTTAAATAAAACCAAACTTCAGTTCAATTTGGTTTATGCAATACCAAGTTGAAAAAATTGTCTGATTTACCAGAAACACTCATCTGGCAGATCACATCACAATATACTGGGAATATTAACTAATGCATATCTTTAAGAGGTTACAGAATATTTTGATAATACTGAAAAGATAATGATAATGTTCATCTGCAAAAGTAAAATCAATACATTCTCATTCTGTTCTTCTTATGCAATACTTATATGACATATTTTTCTAATTTTCTAGGAATATATATTACAACTTATATCACATCACAGTTGGCAAGAAATAGTTTTCTAATAATAAACTATTCTATGAACTAGCAAACTTACCCATCTATGATGGGTGATACAAAATACAGGTGCAGAAAGAAGTGAAAAATTTATATGTACTATTTGTTCAGCAATATTAAAAGAAGGGCAATTACACGAATAGTCTCTCTCTCTCTCTCTTTCTCTCTCTCTCTCTCGTAATGTAATTCAAGGGACGATCACTGAACGCAGAGAAATTCTTATTCATTGTTGTTTCCCCTCTTTTAATGATATTCTCTCTCATCTCCTTCTCTCTTCCTCTCCTTCTCCCAAAAAGTAAGTGAAGGGACGATCAATGAACATAAAGAAGTTCGTATTCATTATTGTTTACCCTCTTTTAATGATTCTCTCTCTCTCTCTCTCAATGTAAGTCAAGTAACGAAGACGGTGCATTAATGTCGTTAAATGGCTCTCCTCTCTCTCTCTCTCTCTCTCTCTCTCTCTCTCGTCGTGACTTTCATTTAACGGAACAGGGATCTTGATTGGTTCGTTTCTTGTCAATTACTTTGCATGGTGATACGAAAAATAAAGTATCTTTCTTTTCTTTATGTTACTGCAAAGACGCAACTTGTATGTCAGTGCGTTATGGCTACTGATAAATGCTCTTATGATCCTGTGTCTTCCAAAAAAGAGTAGAAAGTAGGAACTTGTCAGATTCCTTTTTATTATGTCCATTGGCAGGATCGAAATTCCGAAGCAACATTACCGGACAGTACTTATTTTGTGCACTGGCAGTCCTGATGGATTTAAGTTATTCAAAAAATCTTGCGGATATTGATGATAATTTTCATCTTCTATTGTGTCCGAGCTGAAATATTCGCGACTTTCTCCGGGGAAGTTGTACAGAAATTATGTATGAAAAATCGTAAAGTAACTAAGTCTACGGGAATAACCAGCCTCGTTTCACGGCCAGAAACAGCTCCGTTTCAGGGAATCCCTTCTCACCCCCACACCCTCCAAAAGAGGGGGTTAGGTTGGATGAAACCCCATTACAAACCATCTTAGGGGTCCCCACCATAACCCTGCCAAGTTTCATGCCCATCTGACCAGCCGTTTGGCCGTGACAGACAGACAGACAGACATTACGCCCATTATAGTATGATATGAAAAGTGCGATACACATTTTCAAGCAGGTTGTTTCACAATTTTCCAGCTCAGTATATAATCTGCTTCTTCTAAAAGTATTTGAACTGAGTTTTCACAATTAGTTCCTTGGCACTCTCCACATATCGCCATCGCTGAGCAGCGTCTACCGAACTGTGCACATTTGCTCCTATTGTTGCATACAACCTTACAATTTCACGAAACCTGGTTCGGGAGTTTCACATGAGCTGCTTCTTTGGTAGTGGGGACAGGTTTCAGCGATTGTTCTATCACGGACAAACCCTATTATTTTGGATCCAGGGGGCAGTTTCCCAGCCATTTCTGTACTTGCAAATGTACTCTAGCTGCAGGAGTGTTGTTCTGCAGCTGCACTGGCTGAGGCTAAAGAGGCCAGTTGAAGAGATGTACTTCATTTCTTCTTTGCAATAATTCAATATACATGAAATATCTAACCTCATTTAAGATTTAGACCCATATCATTTAAGAATAAACTTTTCATCGGCATCTTTTATAGTATCCCTGATGGCATCCTTCTGATTGAATATTTCCGTTTGTTCTCGCAAAACCTGATTATTTTGCAGAAGCGTAAGTGCTCTAATTTTAACTTTTTTTGTGAAGTGCAGAAGTCGTGGCATAAACAAAAAGCAAATTGTCACAGCTTTCACCCATATGTGTTTTCTGTCTGAATGTTGTACAATTTGTGAATGCTATACCTGCTTTTCCTGGTTTAAGATACTATTTGACAAGATCTTTATTACCGAAAGCACAAGAAATTCAGTACCCTGCCCAACAGCAAGAGTTGGATCATTTTTTTTAGCGTGATTAAGAGCAACTGTGATAAGAACAGCATCTGCATCAATTTCTTCTTGTAGAACTGAATAAGCTTTATTTTTATTTTTAAGCATAATAGCATCAATTACAGCGCGTTTATTTCCTTGAAAATCGGACTGTGGAATAGTAACTGGTGTAATTTCATCAAATATAATGTGTCTTGAAATTCTCTTTGCTGCTCGGCGCTCCTGCTCAACTGTTTTAGTATTCTCTCTCTCTCTCTCTCTCTCTCTCTCTCTCTCTCTCTCTCTCTCTCTCTCTGGATGCCCATCTAAACCTATGCGCAGCGTCTTCCATAATGACTCTCAGCATAGCTTACTACATACAAATCCAGTACCTGACCAAATGTTGCTGATTTTGGCCAAAGAACTGAGTGAAGCAGATTTCCATCATTTAGAACATCATATGGGTTAGAAGGCAACAATAAAGTCTCCTTCTGGGAGCAAAAGGCATTTAAAAAATGCCTTTCCTTAATTAACTGTGAGGAATCTAATAATGAAGAAGGTACGCACACTTACATGTTAGCTCATACTCGAAGTACTCTTTTATTTCGGTTTTACTAACATCCAGGCATCGATGTCGAGTCTCTATTCACAAATGTTCCTGTTCAAGAGACCATTGACATTATTATGCGTAAACTGTTTCCGGATCCTAATACCCTCTTTCACAATTTTAACTCCGATGATTTTAGAAGATTTCTGGAACTTGCTGTGCTGGACACAGCCTTTATTTTTAATAACACTGCTTTTAAACAAGTTGGGCCCAACGTTCGCAAATATTTTTGTGTGTCACTTCGAGGAGCAGTTGCTGGACAGCTGCCCTCTCAGTATTTACCCCTGATTCTACAAAAGATATATAGATGATACTTTTACCTTGTTTAGATCTCGTTCTGATGCTGAAACTTTCCTTGATCTCGCTATCAGTAGACATCCTAATATAAAATTCAGTATTGAAGCTGAGCAGGATAATAAGTTATCCTTTTTAGATGTTTCAGTTTCACGAGTATATCATTGTTTTAACACAAGTATTTGGAGGAAATCTTCTTTCACGGGTTTAGAATCCAACTTCTATAGTAGCTGTTTTTTTAACTTTAAATTAAATGCCTTGTCTACTCTTTTTATATAGAGCCTTCCATTTATCCTCGAATTGGCATGCCTTTCATAACGAAATTCAATTTTTACACGAGTTTTTTACTAACAACTTTTTTCCATCTAACCTATTTTTTCAATATGTGCGGAAGATTTTAAACAACCATTTCATGCCAAAGTACAATATTCCAACTGTTCCCAAACTTCAAATCTATGCCAGTGTTCCATTTCTGCATGATAAAAGTTTTAACCAAAAGCGTTCTCAGATTATTTCAAGATATTATGGATCAGTCAAAATTAATCTTATTCCACAGAATCCTCTGAAGATTGGATCTTTATTCAATACTAAAGACCGTTTAGGCGACCTTATGACGTCTGGGGTGATATATAAGTATGATTGTCCTCGGTGTTCTCGAGGAACTTACGTGGGCTGCACCAAGGACTTCTCAAGGTACGCACCGACTCTCACAGAGGCGTTAGCTATCGAACGGGCAGTAAATTGAGTAATCTCGAATTTTCAAACTTAAGAGAACATGCCAAAAAATATAGTAGCAACATTGAATACAATCAATTTAAAATCATAAGAAGGGCCTCTTCCGAGCTAGCACTATCTATACTAGAATCTTTAACTATCAAACAGACAGTACCATTGTTGAATGCAAAAAACTCCTCCACCCATCTCTACCTGTCGTAACCGTCTTTGTTTTTCACCTGCCCTTATTCCATTCGCCCTTCTTCTCCTTTCTATGTAGGTTGGTATACCTACTGCAGTGAAGAATGTATCCTGATGTAAATTTGGTTTTAAACAGATTTTTGTATAATTTGTTTGCTTTTATGATTTACAAGATTTATTCTTTTATTTACAATGAGACTTGTCTTGAAACGTCGGCACTAATAAAGATGTTTTTATGTACCAGCGTGTTTCCACTGCCCTCTGATCTTCATATATCGACTGATTAGCTGTTCACCTGTATCCTTCATATGTGTATATATATATATATATATAATTATATAGATATATATATATATATATATATATATATATATATATATATATACACAAAGATAGGGACACAGATAAGCAATATATATATAGATAATGCATTTTTACATGTAGTATAAACTCTTATCATACAAAGGAAATGTGTGGATACATATATTTTTTGTCCTTATCTTTTTATTTATATGTCTATGTTTGTGTCTGTCTGTCTCTGCTTTCCTATCTATATATGTATGTAGATGCACATTATATATGTTTAAAAAATCACAGTAGATGGGCAGAAATTCTAACCGAGCGCTTTCGTCCTTTAATGAGACATTGTCGAGGTACAAATAAGATGCAGTTGAAAAGAAAGTTACAAAGTAAACAAAAAGACTAAGAACACTAGATGGCTAATTGTCAAAAGGGTAAAAATCAGAGATAATCTAGAATAATTGGAGATCACACGGTCACAAACTAAAACAGACTTAGCCATAAGAGAAACGGAAGCTTAGCCATACAAAGTTCAAAAACATTATGCAACTGAATATATTAATTTTATTGCTTATAGTTATCTACAACTTTTTAAATTATGAAGTCATCGAGTTTAAACAAACCAAGACTTAATTTTAGAACACTTCCATTATTTTATTTGATGAAACAAGATTCAATTATATTCCTTTTAACTGTGTCGCTACACGGCATTAAGGATCTTGCCTGACTCCAGTTAATAGCTATGATGATCTAAATCTCTCATATGTATGAATAATGCATTCGATATTTGGCCAGTTCTCACTGAATATTGGTGCTGTTTGATTCGTTGTGAAAGTGATTTTCCAGTTTGTCCGTAATATATTTTATCACACTTTTTACAAGGAATTTCATATATGCAGCCAAAAAAATCTTTAGGAGAAATTTTTATTGCTAAACTCTTAACATTAATATAACTGAAAACAACATTTACGTTGAAAAGCTTTAAATTCTAGGAATTTCTAAAAACATTTCATCATACAGTAATTTTAGAATGTTATGTTTACTAAATTAAAGTCTGTCGTTAGTTAAATAAAATGTATTTCTAGCTCTTTTTCATGCTACATCTACAAAAGTCCTTGGGTACCTAAGTTTCAAGGCAATATCATAAATAGTTTTGATCTCAGCCCTTAAGAATGTCCCAGAAAAAAACAGAGAATCTAACATTTTGATGGTGATTGGAATACTAATGAACACAAGAGGCAATGCTAGTTAATTTTCGAAAGACTGAAAAGGTGAAATTTCTATAATTTCTGTGGACTGTTACATCAAGAAAGTTCAAATTAGAATTTTTTCTTCCTCTGCAGTAAATTTTATAGAAAGGACTAAATTATTGAGGTTAATCAGAAATCCTGGAGATTTTCGTGAACTGGCCAAATACAGAAAATATCATCCACATACCTAAACCATATAAAGTTTTGGAGCAAAATTCTTGGTAAGAGTTTTGTCACAAAAAATTCCATGGAAATTGTTAAGGACATGAGATAAAGGATCACCCATAGCCATGCCAAACTTTTGTACAACAAATTTTCACATAAAAACAAATTTACTATCTTTGATACATAACTGTATAAGACTGATGAGGTTTGCTACAGTTAAAGGAATATCATAACTTTCTAATTCTTCCTCCAAAAATTCAAGTCAATCATCTACAGGCACTTTAGTATTAAATCAAGGGACAACATCAAAACTAACCATATTAAAATCAAAATTAAAATTTAAACTGTTCAATTTGTTTATAAAGCAACGTTGTTTTTTTTACATTCGTGTTAGAAATGTTTCCTACCAAAGGTGTAAGAAATTTTAAAAGCCATTTTGATAAATTATACGTAACTGAGCTATTGCACTATGATTGGTCTGATAGGGTTATTGATTTTTTTGTCTCTTGACTAAACCATATAAATAAGGTAGGGAGGACCATTGAGGGGTAAACTATTTAATTCAAAGGTTCAAGCCCTTTAGAATGGATTTATTTTGTTTACTTAAATGAAAGTTCACTGCCTGTGTAGGATCAGACCTCAGTTTTGTATAAGTTTCACTATCATTGAATAATGCCATTATTTTATTTACTTAAGGCCTGTCCACACGACCGGGCATGATCGGCAGACCTCCCCTCTAATGGGCACACTTGACGGGCAAACCTTCAAATTGCCTGATGGGTCTTGTAGCAAAATCACCATGGTGGTGCCCGATGGCTTGAGCTTCGACCCTGGCCGACATACGTTAACCATATACATTTCTTTTACTGAGCCATTCTTTGCACCATATTCTCTTCTTTTTCTTTTGTCATCACACCCACCAAAGCAATTATCATGCTACACAATGCCTTCTTCTTTGTGGTAGGCACCATGTTTATCGTACTCTGGGGGGGAGGGGGAGGAGCACTGAACACACTTCTGGCATCGTCGGGCACGGCCACCTCTCCATCGCCTCACCCGTGTGGACAACATTCACGGGTAAAGGCCTGTCCACATGAGGGGGCTTGATCGGCGGGCTCTGGGGTTGACGGGCAAATTCTGGCAGGCTTACCCATGAATGTTGTCCACACGGGTGAAGCGATGGAGAGGTGGCCGTGCCCGATGATGCCAGTAGTGTGTTCAGTGCAGTACGATAAACATGGTGGCTACCACAAAGAAGAAGGTATTGTGTAGCATGATAATTGCTTTGTGTGTGATGAACAAAAAGAAAAAGAAGAGAATATGGTGCAAAGAATGGCTCAATAAAAGAAATGTATATGGTTAACATACGTCTGCCAGGGTCGAAGTTCAAGCCATCGGGCACCACCATGGTGATTTTGCTACAAGACCCATCGGGCAATTTGACGGTTTGCCAGTCAAGTGTGCCCATTAGAGGGGAGGTCCCGCCGATCAGGCCCGGTCATGTGGACAGGCCTTAAGCCTGCCAGAATTTACCCGTCAACCCCGGAGCACGTGATCTTAAGTCACTTTTATTCATTATTACCACTTTTTTATAAGTCTGGAGAAATCTTACGGGTACACTAGGGGGAGAAAACTTGGCCATAGCACCATAGACAATTCCTTTACTAATATTGATGTCCTCAGGACATGAATTATGACTAAATTTTTCCAAATAACAAAATGATTTTGAGATATCGACATAGGCCAGGTTACCGTCAGAAACATACATATACTACAATATTGTTTTAATGAAAATAAAGCCTTTTTGATTAAATTTAAGATACTTAAAATATATATATAATTCTAAGTAAATATACCACATGTCGCTCATTAAGAGAGTCCCCTGTGGACCATATATGGAGCACATTGCAGTCATTAATGAAGCGTTACCATGTCATCAATAAGTTCTTAAACCTTGAATTTGATCTACAAGAACACTTATAGGTAGTAGGCTATTCTTCAATTTTAACATTATCATTTCATACTACATTACAGCTTTAAAAGTATACAGTAGCAACTAGCTAGCCTACAAGTAAACTTTACCAACTATCCAGTCTACCAGGATTGATCATCAAATACCGGCCATATTCCAGCAAGCATTTTCTGTTAAAGAACATTTTCAGACCTCCTGGTATGCACGAGCTGAAATTTTCTGCAACAGATTTTGAAGTCCAGGATATGTTAAGAGGTAACAATGTGGTTACCAAAGCAGATTTAATCTAATAAGAAGCAACCAGAAAGGGAAAGCCGGCTTGTACATCAGTACTGGCAACAGCAAAATTTATACAGTCCTGCAAACTACAATATTAATCGTACCACTATTAATAGTATCAGGTACAGTAAATTTTAAAATCCATTAAAATGATTGTAATGACTATTGAATATTGGATGTTAGGTATCAGGCTATTAAACCTAGGCTATTATTATTATTATATTATTATGACTATGGATCAAGCTTAAATGGGATGGTAGCCTCGGAGATAACAATTACTTTAGCATACTGTTGTCAAATTTTACCGCCTGTCAGTTTGACGCATGAATAAAGAGAAACAATAATTAGGTCTGCTTCTAGAGAGTAAAACTGTAGATTTATGGTGGTAAGAAAGGCACATAACGTCGGCAAATTGGTCAACTTTATTACTCAAGTGTATACAGACTACAGCAAACAGAATAAATATTTTTATTTCTACATAGTAGTTTACATTGTCCTTGGTAAATGCTGCAAAGATCATTAATCAGTCTTTAAAGACTGTTGAGGAAATCGGCTGTCAATGCAGCATGATCATAATGTAGTAGTGTCGCCATATCTTATCTGCAAAACATTATGGCTTCTGTAGAAGAAATATACCAGCAAAAATAAATATCTTTATTTCTGCATCCAATATATATTATACTTAGGAAAAGGTGCATAAATCAATTGACAGTCTTGACGGACCTCCGAGAATACGCGTCATTTAGTCATTGTTTACATAATCATCACATAGTGATGGCGCCCGGCAGTGCACGTCACGCACTGGTTTGGCTACTAAAGGCTGTCCAGTCTTCTCTCCACTCTGTATAAATGCCTCACCCTGTCTCATGCACTCCCGACAAGCTAGAACGCGATCAAATCTTGATCCCCACCCCCCCACCAAATGATGCACCTGCAAAGTTGAAGGAATTGTGTTGACGCAATATGGCCCAAGGCGTTTTTCTGTAAAGTCGGTGAAAGGTAATCGTATGTTTGATTTGACCACGTCGACATTTTGTCGCATGGTAACTGAGACTCCTAAGGATTTTAAGGACGCTGTCAATTCCTAAGATTGTAACACGTTCTGTCCTTGTAACAAATGAAAACACACGAGAACACATATGTAAAACATGCTGCCAATTACCTTAATTATATATTTTCAAAAATAGTGACTGTTTATAGATACAAAAATATTTTATGATCATGTTCCAGAGACCTCTATATCATCTTAAGTATAAACTATGTTGTTGAGTTGATCTTTCATGACAATTTAAAAAAAACCATAATTGGTTACCAATATGCTCAGTGGAGTCTGTGTGAAATGCGTGACTCAGTGAGAGAAAGGCCAGAGGAATTCATGGGAAAAAACTGCTTGAACAAGCAGCCCCAGTTTGCACTTATTATGATAAACCACAAAATGGACAATTTAAGTTTCATTCATTGTACAACCTGGTAACATATGAAGAGAGAGAGAGAGAGAGAGAGAGATGAGAGAGGAGAGAGAGAGAGAGAGAGAGAGAGAGAGAGAGAGAGAGAGAGAGATTACTAAGAATTCACAGAAAGTAAAATGTTTTAAGAAGAGAGAACGCGGGTCCTTTTCATGATAGCTTGTGACTCTCTTTCTTTAAACAAAATTCAAAATTAGTTGTCATTCGAGTTATCGTGGGCAGCGCCGGGTTGGTCAGCTAGTGTATATTTAATATACATATATATATATATATATATATATATATATATATATATATATATATATATATATATATATATATTCATTAACATTCAACTATCTATATTAAGATGCTTGTGTAACTTTATTTTTAAATGTAATGGTTAAAAAAACCATTAACTTTAGTATCTAAAATATATATTGCAAATATACATCTCTCTCTCTCCCTAAATACACACACACACACACGCATAGTATATACATATATCTGTGCTCATACTGTACAAATTAATATGCAATTTTTAATTATGTACGTGACAAACAAGCACATGTAAACATAATCAAAAGAAAAGGATATATATGATATATATATATATATATATATATAGATATATATTCATATATAAATATATATATATATAGATAATATATATATCTATATATATATATATATGTATGAAACGCATGTATAAAGAAAACGTTAAGTACTGTCTCAAGACGCGATGTTGCAACATACTTATGGTAACAATATAGAAAGAGGTGAGCGATATTTTCCAAACTTGTCTTTATAAAATGGCAGAACAAGACAAAAAGAAAACTTTACAGCCACACATATATATTATTTTTTTTCTTTGGTTACCTACCACAGAATAACATAGAATTATATAGTATAATGAAAATATTTCTAAGGACATAAAAAGGGACACAAAACACATTTCATAGTCTTGAGTATCAGTTCCTATCTCTGGTGCCATAACATAACAGTGCATAACTTAATCGTTACCTAACAGCATGGGAAATACCAGGTACCTGTTGAGGAGCTGAATGTCTCTTGACTCTCAACCGTATATCACAGCTTCACAAGTACACAAAATAGCTTTTGAAGAGATGGCAGCATCTCCATCTCATTTCTGTCCTTGGTTCTAAAACAGAGTTGAACAGATTTACCCTCACTTATTCACGTAACGTAACACAATATAAAAGGGACACCAAATACCATCTGCAGAGTTGACCAGCATCTTCCTGCGTTTCGTTCCATAACACGAACTGATTTTCATCAGATGTACTTGAAAAGAAAGAACTCGATGCCCGTCCAGACTGCCCCGACGACCAGCATGGGTATGACGATGCAGAGGATGTCCTTGCAGACCTTGGCCCTCTCCTCGTCCATGGCCGTCTCCAGGGTCATAAAGGAGTCCGCCCTAGACAGGCCGTTCCCTTCGAAGTCGATCCAGGCGACGGGAATTTGGCCCAGGGGCTCGATGGCCGTCCTCAAACTCTGGTCTCTTTTCTTCCTCAGCTGCGTGAGAGTGAGCGAGATAAAACTGTCAGTGCAATTTGTGTCAACCAGCTAATATATATATATATATATATATATATATATATATATATATATATATATATATATATATATATATATATATATAGATACCAAAGTTTTCCTTCATATTTTGCAAGGTAACATGGCAAGATGACATATGTCCTGAAATCGTGGTTTGTTCGAAAACCGCCATCTCACCAACACAAGCAGTATCTAGTAATGATATCACTTCTGAGCCCGCAGTGTGGCCTGTTTACTATGGTACAATAAAATCATTCTGGCAGACTTACAGACATAACTATTACTGCATCATGCTCTTCATTTACCAGGACGAATTCATTAAGTCTTCTCCAGAAACAAGAGAAAGTTGTAAGAACCTTGGTGGTAGTATAGAATATAAGGATCAGATCATCAACAGCATGATTCCATATGAATTAGCAGGGATGAAAAGGAAATTTTGTTACATACTGCCATTATACAGATAGCGCGACGAAAGTGATACTTTGAAAGAGACTGTCATGTGGTGTTGAAGGTTCATGAACCATTGCCCTAATTCCCTTATGTTGTTGTTTGTTAATGAACATAACTGCCAGCCTATCGATTTATTCTGACTGAACTGCAGATTTCTTCATCCTCTTTCTCTCATCACTGCATATCTGCGCATGCATTCTACGCAATGAAAGTTTTCTGTGTGAATTAATGACCAACTAGTGTTGTTCCACGTGATTGTAGCACATTTTAAACAACAAAATCTAATAATAAACAATAATAATAATAAAGCAACCTGCTATTAAGGATTTGAATTACTGACCGATGATTTGCCAGGCCAACACTGTAGCCACTCATTCACAGGGAGTATAAAAGGCGTGAAACCAGATGCACTGCTGCATATCCGGTGACTTTGGAATCATAGAGGACCACTGCATCTATATACCTGGTGATGCTCATTCTATGCACTGTGTGAATGACTGGACACAGTGTTGCCTGGAAAATCACAGGTCAGTGGTTCAAACCCCCAATGGGGAGGTTTGTCTTTACCATCTTTTCCCTGGTGAGACTGTCTCCTTAATTCAGTGCCGGATTAAAAGGCCCTTTGGGACCCTTAGGCTAAGGAGGCAGAAAGAGCCCTGTCTGACGATCGAAGCGAGTCAAATCGGGGTTTTGAAATATGAGCAATTCTAGGAGCATTTTGAACCCATATTTCAAAGCAATATCGAAGAAATTGGAGTAACGCACAATAATTAAGACAAGGTTAATTGTGCTTATTTTGAGAGTATATAGTAATTTGCAGACTAACCTTCCATTATATAATGCACATAACCAAACGTTGCACATTAATGACTATTCAGAAAATCACGATTCAGAATATCAGTTTGATGTTTAATTAAAGAAAATTTAAGGCTAATTCATATAAGTTCGTTACTTCACACTAATGGCAATCTGGTAAAAACTGGTTGGCTGCATTATAGCATACACATAATACATAATATTGTTGCATGATAGTATACATATAAAATGTAAAAGTTTCTCAGTAGCCACTAGAGCCAGCCAAAATTAGATAAAAACTAAGCTGGAAATGGCAACAGCCCAGGTCTGAATGATGAAGGGAATAGCACTGCAGCTGACAGACACCTTGGCACCGAATATTTGCACAAAATTGGCCTTTAGTTCCTCTGCCGGCCTACCACCTTTTTTGCAGCTATACAGTTTGAAGTATTATGGCTAGTTCGAGCCCACGGTAGCACCCAGGGCTTGGAGGTCCTTAGGCTTAGCCTAGTTAGCCTATTGGTCAATCCGCTACTGCTCCTTATAATGCTAAAAATGATAACGGTCTTCAAAACTGTTCAAGAACTGTAATCATCCTTTGCCCTTTGCTATATTACAACACCGACAACAACTACCAAAACCCGCAATGAGAACCTCTACTAACAAAGTCTTTAAGAAATGTATCAGTTGCAGAAAGTTATTTCAATTTTAACTGCGCAAAGTTAAATATATTTTTGTTTAACCAGACCACTGAGCTGATTAACATCTGGCCCGAAGGATTGGATTTTTTTTTTTTTTTCATTTAAGTTGCTAGGAACCAGTCAGTTACTTCGCAACGGGACCTACAGCTTATTGCGGGATCCGAACCAGATTATATCACGAAATGAATTTTTAATCACCAGAAATAGAAACCCACTGACAATTGGATCTATTTTTAAATACAAAGACAAGTTAAACCCTCTTATGGTATCTAATATTGTCTATTTATATACATGTCCTAGATGTGATCTAGGAAAATATATCGGAGCCTCAAGAAGACTTCTTAAGGTCCGAATAGATTGCCAATGGGGGGAGGTGAGTTTCCGTACTGGAGTCAAATTATCATCTCCTGAATTTTCCAGCATCCGAGACCACACAAAGAAATTCAAAGGCAATATTGAATATAAAACTTTGAAGATCCTTACAAAAGCGTTCTTCCCCGCAGCAGCTAGCGGTCTTCGAATCGCTCTTTATAAAAACGATTGTTCCGAAACTGAACAACCAAACTGCCTTCACCCCTCTTGTACCTGGCGTAAACAACAGAAGATGCCTTCGTGTGTTTGCTTTTGTGTTTTAGTCACTCGTCTTCCTTCCTCTACTGGAAATGGTACTTGAATTTCGTTAGTGTAATTTTAATTTGCTTTATATATTGCGATTGTGTGTTTTTAGATTAGTAATCATCTTAAGTTTTATTTTATTATTGTAATTTTCAGCTTGAAAATGGGTGGGGCTGGTCCCGTGAAACTTTGCATTGAATAAACGCCAATATGAAACAGACTTCTCCATTTAAACCCTTACCGCTATATATATATATATATATATATATATATATATATATATATATATATATAATATATATATATATATATATATATATATTAGGGCTTGTGCCTTGTATGATAAGGCGCCCTATGAGGTAATGTTAGACTTGCGATAATCTATACGCTAAGTCGGTTGGTATTGCACTTCCATCTTCAATGGAGTGTCTGGGGTTTGTAGATCACTTACGAAGTCGGTATTATCTTTACGACGATGTGTTAAACTCATGGTTCGGTGAGGTTCTTGTAGAAAACACTAAGTATAAAAAATTATATATTCTTCTGAAGTTTTACATGGTGAAGATCAGGTATGATTGTACAAGTCTTCTAATAACGATAGCTTGATCGCTTCTGCCAATGATGATGGCTAATCCTATTCCTCTACATGATAAAGCTTAGGTAAAGAGGTACAGGTCTTCTAATGACGATCGCTAACTCTGTTCTGCTTGTCTACCATCTCTGTTACAAGTTTTTGAAGGAACAGACAGTAGTTCGAACATATGAACATACTTACAAATGACATAGTTTCATACGAACACACAATCAAAATGAGACACGCTACAGATCACGTAGCCGTTTGAATAATAGGTCGGGGTAGTTGTCTCAAGCAGGGAGCTTGGACTAATGTTTATAAACAATTGAATGACTACAGGTGACGGCATGTTATCTTAGCCTACATACTTATTGTATACGTCATCTTTAGCGTCTCTAGTCTGATCACATTCCTGCAAGCAATCTGGTTGACCTCTTTAGTTTTAGACTTTTATATATATGGACTAACATTCCATATTTTTATTATGTAAACACTTACATTAGCTCGGTCAGCTACCAAAACCAACTACTGAATATTACTCAAACTGACTTGCACTTGACTTATAGGAGTGTGATACAGACACTATGTGAATATATATATATATAAGTAAATAAAAATTCATGGTGTACATGAATTGATTCAAGTAATAAAATATAAAACAATGATATTGGTAAATAATAGTGATCACGTGATATATAATGATACAGTTTTTCAACTTCATCTCATTAAGATACATATGCTACAGAAATTACTAATGTACTCTGATAATTGCATAGAATGAAGATTAACATGATAAAAATCATATTTTAACTGATAAAAATTCATAATATGAATTGATAAAATTATTAATGTTTATGCTGATTGATTCGTTGATTTTTATGCTAAATGTTATATAATCTGATTCATTAATTCATATACTAACTCATAAATAACTGCAGATATTGGTAAGAAAAAAGGTAAAAGCAGATTGATTAGAGCGACCTGATTTGTTTATACATGTATATGGATTCTATGAGGTTATATAATTATGATTAATATATGTGCACTTTAAATAGATTCTATTGCTCAGCAAAGTATATTTAGATTCTGTATTTATGATCATTTATATAAGAGATTCCTATTGCGTACACGCAAAGATATATTTCGACTCTGTTATTTATGATCAATATATATAGGATACATGATACTTTATATATATGGAGGTACATGACCGGTTATACTACTTCACTTTTAACTAGCTTTCGAACAACTTTTCGTCCATTACACAGTTCCAGACAACCACCTTTAGCCAAATGAAACGGCCTTTTTCAATGGTTAAAACAAGGGGAAAATTTGCCGGGGCGGGTCCAACGTTCTATTTTTGCGCTCATACTTATTCTCCTCATCCTAAGCTACACGATTACGTTCGCGATGAAAAAAAAATCATCCCCAGCACGAGTCTTTCGCCAGCAAAGTAGAGTTGAATATCCTTCGGGTCGTAATTGTCGGAAGTATGTTCCCTTTTGTAGTCGATTCCGACAGCCGCCGGAGCATTCTGCATTAAAACGAGATTAACGAACGAGATACGGTGGGGTCGGTCGAAGAGTTAACGACGAGATACGGTGTCGGTTCGAAGAAGTCCATGAAATTCCTTTCACATTGTAGGCGGTTGTTACTTGACTGAGTCGTCCGCTGCGACGAACGATTTTTTGAAGTTGCGATGTGAAACCTCTCGTACTGCAGGATACTGTAACAGGTTCCATTAATCAGCCTGCAAGTGAAATTATACTTGTCACAAGGGCAAAGTAAATTCAGACGACATCCAATACAGGGGAGGGAAGAGAGCCATTTAGACCAGACTTAACCCACATGAATTCGCTGATATTTTGGAATTCAAAAGAGTCCGCTGTACAAACTTTTTTATCCATGGCATTAACAATGAGTGAACCTATCCAGGTCTATGATGACTGTAAAAATATCCATAATTATAACAAATAAACAGATATCAATACAAATCCCAAAGAAAATTCGATATTACTGGTAGTAAGTTACTAGACAAAGAAGTGGAAAACGGAGCTATTTGTAAGATTGCCAGGCAACATAAGAGTCAAAGAGATTAATCATGATTCCATATTTCTCTATGCTAACTGAAATTAAGTTGTGATAAAATCTGATCCTATGTGCCCTAACAACAGTTTCATATTCAATTTTCTAGCGCGCATCCTCTGAGGTTAATTTTAAAAACTTTATAATAGGTAGGAGATGCAACGAAAAAAAAACCCACTATGTAACTAATTTCTAAATAAACTTTGGGTTTTTCAAGAAAATGTGACATTTTCCCATGAATGTTTTACTTGAATTGTAATAGGCTAATGTTGCAAGTAAATATTTCTTATACATATCTTGATACTTCTAAATGTCTATGAGGTTCAGAAAAAAAAAAAAAATTTATTCATTTTGTTGTTATAGAAATTCTATTTGCTTACTTTGTTATTAATTTTAAAATGATTGCAACTCCTTAGCTAAAGTGCATTGCACATACGGATAGACATTTGTACCTAACGTCTGCCTTGCCCATGAGAAGTTCGGGCTAAGCATTCCTTTCTCCAGCAACCTGCTTTGCAATCGCGAGATGAAGCCTGTGTAAGCAGATTATTGAGGTTAAAAGGAACAAATGCTGATACGGCAATGATGACGTCGTCACTTGGCAGGAGATTGCTCTCAGCCAGCGAAGAGTTACGTACTTGCTGTAACTAATACGACTTTAGGATAATTTTTTGTTTTTTAATACTCGACCCACATGAGAAGAATGTCTGAAAAAAAAACAGTACCAAAATTGAACAATATATTAGTTTTCATGTGGAAAACTGCATAATTGGTAATTATGTTAAATTAAATATTCCTTATTCAAACTATGAAAAAGGTTTCCATACAAATTCTATATATATTATTAGCCCTGTATAAGATTCATATAGGATTATTCATAGATAACATTTTCACTTCTAGACTTCCTGACTTTAAAATCTCTTTTATTTTATTATTTATTTATTTCATTTATTATTATTATTATTTTTTTTTTTTTCATTGATTACGAATATAAATCACCGGGACAGACCAATATGTCAGTAGGTTTTGGATATGTATTTGAACTTTTAGCTTATTTGTCCTTACTAAAGCGTTAAGTTAGAGTTCAAATCTTTACGCATATATATTTGGATATTTAATTATCTATGGTTACGTTTTGCTTATTGATTTTATCGTGATTCCTTTTTTTATTATAATTTGTAACCCTTCCGACTTCTTACGGAGTGTATTATATTGACTCCACTTGTATCCATATTTATCTTATTTTTTTTTTATATTTATTTATTTATATATTTTTTTATATATATTTGATAAATTAATGGTTGGCTTGAATATGTGGAAAGTGTTCTAGCGGCGTACCGTATAAGGCTACTTGCTTGCGGATCATTTCTACAGATACGAGATATGAAGGATAAAGGTATTTAAAACCGCGAGAACCGCTATAATCCAGTTCGATCCAACATCACGAGTTGTAACTCGTAAGACATTGACACTTCCTATTTAATTATCCGTTATTCTACCAAACCGATTGACTCTGGGTGATAAAATATATTATTGGTTTTCTTAATGGAAAGGAATTCACACAACGTGTTAAGGAGATTATTATTGATTTACACCACCCGAGTCAGATTATCATGTGTTGAATTCCATATTTACTGATTTAGCACTCTAAATATTCCTAACGCACTCAATTGCGGTGTTGTTTTTAGTGCTATTAATTCTATATAACGTGTCAAGGAACTATTAACACTAAGAAGTGTTTATTCCCTCTGTCAGACTTGTAATTCTGTTAATAATTCTACGTATATTCTTTCAAGGATTGATTTGGCACAGGATAGGCCCTTAAACTGACAGGTGTCTTAGTGTGTCCCTTGTTTTCATGACACGTGTTACAATCAGTTATGTGCTTTTTATATCTGTAAGCATTGTAGGCCAGTAAAATAGTGATTTGGCTTTCTGTGACATAGGAGGGAACCTGGATGACGGAATGCAACCAGTTTATGACGATTGGTATGAAAGAGATTATTACTACTACCTGGTCGTTAGTCATCTGCTGTGTTCTTCGGGTTTTCCTCGTCACGGACCTACATATAATATTACATTTGATTACATTATTCTGATACACATACTTTAAATATACTTTTGCTTTAGGGTTTCTGCTCGAAGGGTTTATTGTTTGCTTAGCCGCCTGACCTGTTTCCGTTTCGAAGTGTTTATTGTTTGGTGTTTATTGCTGCTGACTCTGTTTCCGTTCGAAGTGTTTATTGTTTGGGTTATGTCTGTTGACTCTTGCTTTGTTCAGTTTGTAACAGTTCTGCGCTCCAACCCAGATATTCAATGCTCGCGATCTCTTGGGTTAGGAATTTTCTTGTTTAGATACGGTTTTAACAATAGGCACGGATGTTTCTATATCTTTTAGTCCAATTAATGGTTCTTTGCTGTATTGGTGCGGGATTGCGGGATAATGCGTCAGCTATGATATTTGCTTTCCCCAAGGTAGTATCTTATCTTGGCTCCAATAACCTGAATGATCATTTGTCACCGAGTTCCTTTTTGGACTGTGATTAAAGCCTTTGAAAAACTCGGTAAAGGACTCATGTTCAGTAAGGACTTTATCAGGATAGCCATAGATTATGAACTTAAAATGTACTAGTGAGTTAAAGATACCTAGCCCTTCCTTGCTATTACTGCATATTTACTTTCAGAGGGCTTTAGTTTACGTGAATAAAAAGCTATAGGAAAGAACTGTTTATCATATTACTGAAGTAATACCCTCTTACCCCTTGGTCTGAGGCGTCTGTTGCAATAAAAAAAAAATTCCTTATTTAAATCAGGGATTTTTTAAGTTAGGTGAGCTGCATTATTCCGCTTTTAAGATATCGAACGCCTGTTGATGCTTTTCAGACCATAATAAATCTACGCTCTTCTTCGTAAGAGCTGTTAAAGGAGCTGTCATGATTGAAGAGTTACATATTTACATAACCGATTGTAATACCCACTACAGCGCAAAAGTGCTGTATCCCCCTTTTACGTTAATAAGTACCGGAAAGTTATGAATAGCCGACACCTTACCACGGACTACTTTAAGACCTTGACTAGACACATAAAACCTAGATAAACATGTTCGGTTTTAAAAAAACTCACATTTAGATATTTTACTCTGAGATTATTTGTCTTTGTCTCTGTAGCACTAGCTCTACTTTATGTGAATGTACTTCTAAGGTATTAGAAAAGATTACAAGATCATCCATATAGGCATGTAGGTTATCCCCTAAAAGTCTCCAAACACTATATGTAATTTGGGGCGCAACGTAAGCCGGAGGCATACGTAAAAATTGATAATGTCCCCTGGGTGTGCTGAAAACGGTGTATGAGGTACAATCACTTAGGTAATGGTATCTGGTAAAAGCATTTAAGTAAGTCCAAGTTGGTGAAAAAAAATTTATTCTAACCTAACAGAGATAAGATGTCGTCGGTACATCGCACTGGAAACTATCGGAAGTCGTTTCCCCTTGTTTAAATTTAAGCGACAGTAATCTGCGCAGATACGCCAAGTCCGATCTTTTATGGCATGACGTTTGAGGGAAAAATTATATGGGCTTATTTGATTTCCTAATGGCTCCTATTACTAACATTTTCAACTTCGTCATTTATCTCTATTTTAAAATTTCATTGAGAATCTATACGAAGGTACGTAAATAGCTTTATGTTTGTCCTTAGACCGTGTTTTGTTTTCAATACATCCGTTTTTTCTCCCAGAGATCACTCGCTAGTGGAGAACTTCCTGGTATTCAGGTAGAAGATAAAAAAAAATTCTGCTGAATCACCTCTGCTTGAATGACTTTGCGGATATTACTTTAGATAGATTATCAGAGAGATTCATCCACGACTGGTTGGGCGTGATTAAAAATTAGCAACAATAAAAAATGCGATATTTATAACTTCCGTATCCACGATATGTATACTTTTAGAGCTTTGTTCGCGGAAATCGTTATATTTCAGAGTGCGGGAAGGATTAAAATTTCATTTCCCAGCAAAGTCTTTTTACACGCACTAAGACATTCGAGGGTGCATGCTTCTCGAGATTTTGCGTGCAAAGTACGACTGCGGTTGTGGGAGAATTCTGTTGGGTCATTTGAACAATGTTACGATTTATGAGACAAATGTATAGTTCCTTTATATAAGTTATTATTTGATTAACTGTCTCATTTTTGTTCAAACGGATTTTACTATGTTTGAAGGTTTATAGGATTTTCCTTTGATAAACACGCCTTATTTTGCAGGATGTAAGATAATATTTTGTATACCCCTAGATGGATCTTACAATTACACTACATACAGATCAATGTTTTTTATAACCTATAGAGGTATCTGTAAGCGCTCGCTTATCCGGACTTCTCATTAGGGAAGTTCGAACAACAGACGTGAGTCCGTAAATACAAGATATTACGTCTACTAAAGAAATAAACAAGATATTCTAATTTTTACGGCGCGTACAGTCGGGCTTTATCCACCACTACTTATAATAACTTACGTATTAAAAAAAAAACGAAAACCTGCTCTGATTACTTTATACGGTCGTGTGTTTCATAGGAAAAATCCTTTTTAGTTCAAAAAGATATCGGTATGTATGAACCAACATCGCTTTTCCCCACTCTGCTAGAGTCGCTTATTGTGTGGAATTTGCTTCGCTTTGAAAACTCGGCAGATTTAACTAACCTTGACCGCTTGACTAGGTGACACAGTCACCGAGTTTGCTTGTTGATTCTGAACGGGCTACTGTTTCTATTTTCTTTTTGTAATAATTAGGATCCTTCTCTTTATTACCATCGGCAACGTATTGTGTGTTTTTAGCATTATGTTGCTGGTTACGTATAAAGCAATGAATGACGAACTATTAGGAAAACTGAGCGATTACTAATAAGACAAGTTATCACTACTGCATACAATATTAACTGTTTGAACTTCATTCTTTGCTAAAATTTGAAATAGTGAGGGATCCTGGTCAGCGCATTTAGCCTGATGAAAAGTTTTTTACAGACATGTTATTCCTTGCAATCCAGCCGTATTTTTAAAGTTAAGTTGAGTCATTGAGGTTCGATATTTTATATAACTCAAAAACTCAAGGCTAAAACTGCGATCGGGACTTGCAAAGGAGCATTTATTGTCATGACCCGAAATAGTGTTACCTCTAATTTTATATAGATTTGTACGGGTGTTCCACTTGTTTTTTTGTGTGTTTTCTAATCACTACGGTGCTTAACGACCCTATCCATGCATCTGTATAAATACAGACGTCCACTGCGTAAACGCATATTCACTGTTTAATATGATTTGTTACGTAAGGATTAATAATCACCCAAAATGATAAAATTAACATAGTATATGATTATGATATTTCAGTAGAACTTCTGGAAACAGACACTCAAAGATAAAAAAACTCGCAGTAGCGAAATCTCAATGATGTAGATAATTTCTGTAAAAAAGTAAGATTAAGAATGTCTCGTAACTTCAGCCACAGGAATAACGAAATTCGACCTGCAAAGGAAACACTCAGTTACTCCAAATGAATAAAAAATTGTACTTAGCTTGCTTTTGTGGGAAGTCACGGTGTTCCGATAACGACACCACGGCTTGGTCCTCCTTCTCTATTTAGCGGACGACTGGTTTGGCTTCAGTTTCCCCCGTGCGCGTTGTTTCGATGATTCGAGCCCTTGAAAGATCCGATGCTGCAGACGCGTTCGGTTTGTTTCTTGCAGTGCCGGAAACGCTCACTAACAATGTTTTCTTGAATGATTCTAATGAGAGACGAAGCTTCCGTTGCCGTAGGAAAAGGACACGTCGGTTTTGTTTTCTTTGAAGTTATTCACTAACGATGATACTAAGTTGCTTGACGAATCTTGTTGTTTTCTGAAGTCGCTCACTAATGATGATACTAGGTTGCTTGAAGAATCTGCTGCTTTCGTCGTCGTTGACTTCATGATTTATTATTCTGTTTTTCTTCGTAGGACGTTGTAGAGTTCTTCTGGTCCGCTGGCCACCAATATTAGGGCTTGTGCCTTGTATGATAAGGCGCCCTATGAGGTAATGTTAGACTGCGATAATCTATACGCTAAGTCGGTTGGTATTGCACAATTCCATCTTCAATGGAGTGTCTGGGGTTTTGTAGATCACTTACGAAGTCGGTATTATCTTTACGACGATGTGTTTAAACTCATGGTTCGGTGAGGTTCTTGTAGAAAAAAACACTAAGTATTAAAAAAGTTATATATTCTTCTGAAGTTTTACATGGTGAAGATCAGGTATGATTGTACAAGTCTTCTAATAACGATAGCTTGATCGCTTCTGCCAATGATGATGGCTAATCCTATTCCTCTACATGATAAAGCTTAGGTAAAGAGGTACAGGTCTTCTAATGACGATCGCTAACTCTGTTCTGCTTGTCTACCATCTCTGTTACAAGTTATGAAGGAACAGACAGTAGTTCGAACATATGAACATACTTACAAATGACATAGTTTCATACGAACACACAATCAAAATGAGACACGCTACAGATCACGTAGGCCGTTTGAATAATAGGTCGGGGTAGTTGTCTCAAGCAGGGAGCTTGGACTAATGTTTATAAACAATTGAATGACTACAGGTGACGGCATGTTATCTTAGCCTACATATTATTGTATAAACGCATCTTTTAGCGTCTCTAGCTGATCACATTCCTGCAAGCAATCTGGTTGACGCTCTTTAGGTTTTTAGACTTTTATATATATGGGAACTAACAAAATTCCATATTTTTATTATATAAACACTTACATATATATATATATATATATATATATATATATATATATATATATATATATTATATATATATATATATATATACTTGTACATTTTCGTGTGCCATAGAGAGAGCGCGTCTACTGAGGAGAAGAGCACTCATGAACGAGCTGTTACCAGACTAGAATAAAGCCGCTTACCTCCAAGTACCAATCCCTGAACATGGATCGCATGATCCTCGGTAGTAGCTGTAGACGACGACCCCCACCAGGTTAGATCACCCCGACGCCATGGTGTATGATAGAGCTGTTGACCAGGACCACCATCGGCTGCTTCAGCAGGTAAAACAGGTAGACGGAGAGGGCGGTGATGGCCCCGATCCTCAGGACCTGCAGCACCGTCATCGACATGAAGGGCAACATCAGCACCTCCGATTTCTGTCGGTAGTGATTTGCATCTTTACAAGTGATTTTCGAAATTGTGACGACGTATTATTATCAAGAGGTTGATACAAATGTTAAAATGATCACACCTGAAAATGTCGAGGACTTCGAAACTACTGGGAGTTGTAAAAGTGTACATTTTTATTAATGAGTTCTTACTGCTTATTATTATATGTTAGTATATTGTATAGTCATTTAAAACTTTTTACCTTCTTATAAATCCTTGTTAATGATCATAATTCATCATCAGAATATAATTCTCAAAAAAACTACCGTCTATTAAATGTCATTAGAGATTAAATGATGTATACTTTAACGTATTATAAATTATAATAAATCATTTCCATTATCAACTAAAATCATTGTAATTTTTATAAAGCAGTTTGGCAGACTACTGAGTCATTATATATATATTATATATATATATATATATATATATATATATAATATATATATACATACATATATATATATATATATATATATATATATAATATATATATACATACATATATATATATATATATATATATATATATATATATATATATATATATATATATATATATATCAGTAAATGAAACCTATTCACATGAAACAAGCGCACAGGAGCCATTGACTTGAAATTCAAGTTTCCAAAGAATGTTGGTTGCACCCTCCCACCGCAGACCACACACTGCATCAATAACTGATCATGCATGATACAGAGACAGTGATATTCATCGCCCTGGAGAGTGAGTGAACCCATACATCTGAGCGGCATGTCACGACACTAGCCAATATTATATATATATATGTATGTGTGTGTGTATAACTGAATCATGAAAGTTTGGAACGTGATAAATCCATAAGGAAAGACAAACAATGGAGTTTCTGCAAGATCTTTCGACTCGATATCCTTTACTTAGCAGACAAACTGACTTACATGAGAAATTGAGGGTACAGGAAAAGTCGTATAAGTGACAGATAGGGATTATAAGGAGATTAGTACCTAGAATCCAAGACACCTGGAGAATGAGTAACCTTTCCAAACAAGCGTAAACATGGGTACAATTTAAGAACAAAAAGATAAGTACAACTGCTCGGACACAGGGACAAGACAATTAAAGGATTATACAGAGCGGTAGCTGACCATATTCAGATCTTTGGTAAACAAAAACTTATTCGCAAAGCATGTTAAACATACATTATACAAAGAAAATATCTCTAAGGCAACTAGTTTGTATTTAAGTCATTATATATCTTTGAGGTCATTCTTAAGGCCCGTCCACACGGCTGAGCTTTGCTCGACGAACTTTGTTCGATGTGACGTCAGAAGCGGAGAAAATGCGGCAAAGTTCTGACTTTTCCCGCTGTTTCTCCGCTTCTGACGTCACATCGGACAAAGTTCGTCGACTAGAGTTCGACCGTGTGGACGGGGCCTTAAACATGTTACAAATACATGGGTCTAAATGAAACAGGCCACTACTAAAATTACAATGGGAAGTAAGGTATATTATAGCATTTCTAAAAAAATTTCGTGATAAGACATCTTTTGACCTAGCAATTACTGAACTACCAACCCAATTTATTCGGTGGTTGTTTTCACTTAAATTTTGGACGCTCTCATACCTTGAATATTCCAATGAAAAGGAGAATACACGTAAGCACATAGATGCAGTCCATGAGAGTGACGACCATCAGGCCTGTCGAACCTATGGTAGAAAATAGAAACATAGTAAATACACACATACATGTATGCAATCATTGAAGAGTAAAAGGAACAGAGAAGGGTAGTGAAACCTTACTGTAAATGCAAAAAAGGACTAAGACAGACCCATTCGCTATTTTCACTCCCCCATTCAGCCATCGTACTTTAAAACAAATCTTGACTATATTGAACGTTCATAACTCAGAATGATTTGCTTAAAGGACTATCTTGCACTGCTCAAGCACATTTAGTAATGATATAGCGGAGTTCTCACCATATCTGAGAATTGTGTAACATTGCTGACGAGTAACACGTATATCTTCGCTTTGACAGACATCCCCGGGTATTTCCAGGTTGAAATTTCGTAGGATTATCGAAGCGACGTTCACAGCGTGCACAGACTGTGGGGCAAGAGTATGACAATATAAAATATGATTCGGATTATAAAAAAAAAATATCATACAGAAAAGTGGTTCGATCCCATGGGGGGACGAAATTATTATCAACTAAAAATTCCCCCTCGGTACATATATGAAAATATATCAATTCGAGGTAGAGCGAATTAGATATTAAATGACACTTTTAGCTCGTATGATATATATATATATATATATATATATATATATATCTATATATATACATATATATATATATATATATATATATATATATGTATGTATACTCATATAAATAAAAATGATTTTTGCACTTGTTTTTTACCCGATTCTTAATTAATGAGATTTATTACGACTCAATTTCTTCCTTGTGGAGCCCAAAAAAACGTTACTCATTATGTTTCCATGGAATTGTATAAATAATGTTGCTATTCTGGCAAAGAGTAAATTTCTTCTAATCAGTTTATCCACAGAGCTCATTATTTTCAGTAATGACTCGGAGAAAGAACGCTTTTTGGGTAATTCTGTCTTCCTTTCATTCAGATTGTAAAGCGTTTTATGCCGTCTTGCAGAGATGATGTAGCATCAGAGAAATGGGTGAGGATTTGCGTCATTAAATTCAGATTTTGGATACCTCCTGCAATAAAGCTTTGAAGCTTCTTCATAACGAAAATGGTATAAAGACAGAATGACCCGAGATCACCTTTTTTTATTCCTTATGTCATCGGCTTTAACTCAATCGATTCAACCTTGAAGCTCTTTAGCGCAAATGTAAGTGGTTGTAAGAGAAGTTCTTCGACAGCGTAGCAACATTATTTATAAAATCCCATGTATGGACCCTGATTCATTTTATTGAGCCAGACAAAAACGGCATTAAATGTAATGTCAATCAAAATGAATATTTTGTAAGAACTTACCAAAAGGATAGTGCTCTTTTTTTTGTACCCTTAGCTGGATATTTACATAGAATAGATTGGTCCCATAGTAATGTGTTCAGCTTGTTCGAAGGTTCACATGCGCACACACACACGCGCACACACACACACACACACACACACACACACATATATATATATATATATATATATATATAGTATGCCTCAGGATGCGAAATTAATATGTTTCGAAGCTGCCTTCGTAACCTGATTTTTTCGTATCTCGAACTACGTTTTACATGTAAATTGCAAAATTCGTTCCAAGTCCTACAAAAACACCACAGTAAATTTTGTAATAAAGCTAAATTGACCAATAAACAATGAAATACAACAATTTGGACCAATCAATACCTAACATTACCTTTATTGTAGTATGTACCTGTAAATAAAGTGTATTAGTGTACATGGTACTGTCGGCCAAAAAACTGGTGGCAGAGTTTCATAATTTTTCGTTCACCTGCCTGACGCACGATTCATGCCTTATTTATCTATTTTTCTTTTCAAAGATGGAAGAAATCATGTGTAATGACGTTAAAAACAGTCACTGATATCTTTAGAACATTATGTTATGTTATTGTGTAAAACTATTCTCCATATAGCAAAATTGACATGAATGAAACAAAGCGATAAAAAACGTTATATCACAACCATAGATATACATTACCAAATAGATAGGAGACACCTATCACTATACTCTGTTTTTTTCCATCTGTCCATCCGCCTGTGGTGTTTGCGTATGGTAACACTCGTCCCGGGCTTTAGATAGTTACATTCAGCTTACATTCAACAATAATAACAATATCCTATTTCGAATATTAACGGTGTAATTCGCATACAGTAAATTATTAAAACACTTTTCAGTTGCAAATGTACACCAAGATATCCTTTTATTTACCTAAAACTTACACATAGCATAACTATCTAAAGCCCGGACGCAGTGTTACCATACGCAAACACCACAGGCTGGTGGACAGATGGAAAAAAACAGAGTATAGTAGTATCGCGATCGCATAAACATAGTCCTTAAATTATCATTTCAATATTAAGTTGAAGGTAGTTGAGCTATTCCATTTGTTAAATTTTACAGAAAACATTGGAATCTCACAAAATGCTATCAAATAAAAAAAAAAACGAAAAAAAAAAAAAACGATATCCTAACAGTGTGAACCAGGCCACCTCACTCTATTGCTTTTGATGTTATGTGCACGGGAATTTAATGTGTCCTTTATCGGTCTAAGAAACATCCCTCGATGAGCGAGAGAATTATTGCACTGCATTCGGTGCAAGTTCCTGTTGGAGAGATATCGAGAAAAACTTAATAAGCCGGAGAGAATCATACATAGATGAATGAAATTGTTTAAAGAACGGCAAAATTTAGAACATGGGCCAGAGGTGGAACACCTCGAAGCACCACAAGAGAGCAAGACAATACAAGAGTGTAAATGTTGCTGAGCAACATTCATTTGTGAACTTTGAATTCTAGTGCCTCGTCACGATATTGCTGAACCAGGAATCATAACTAGCTCTACGCTTATGACTGGTGTCTGATGAATACTTTAGATGGAGAGGAAGAGATTTTTAAATCTGCGCTTGAAATCTTTGATAGTCGTCTAATGAATAAGTCTAATGAATAAGCAAACTTTTCTTTGGTGGATGAGAGATTCAGTTAAGCTTACTCTTTTTGTTTTGTTTTTTATCGGTGGCGAGTGAATACCACGGACAGGGAGGGAAACAGTTTCATGATGCATGCATTTTTTTTTTAAACCTAAAGAATACATTTTATTGGGAGATATTTTATTAACATCGGCCTAGAATCCTTCCATCACTCCTATGCGCCACCTCCGCTCTCTTCTACAATGATCTTAGGCGACTCGATCCGACTTCTCGCTACGAACTCCATCGCGTGAAAACATCACTAATAATAACGGTTATTTTATGAAATATTTTCTGTTCAAAGAAACTTTATCTTTCATTCCACAAAATATGTGCGTACACTCGTGTTACACCTGTAGCCGTCAAAGAGCAACCCTTGATTAAAGGAGTAGGTTTTTCTTGAAAAAAAAAAACAAAAAAAAAACAAAAAAACAATGAAATAGACTTAAACGAGAACGTCACCTTTCATATTTCTTATCCTTTCAGCTACTTATAATATCTTATGGTAGTAGGTCTTAGGTATACATGTGAAACTAATAATTTGAATTGATTTGCTGTTTAGAGGAAATGAATAGCTACAGAAAAGATCAACCTAAGAAAGCTTTAATGAAAGTAAGCCTTTCTTAATGTATACGTCAGTTTTGACTCCCACAGCTTTCCAACGTGTCCAAATGAACAGGATGAATATGCAAGGAACTCGAAAAAAAGTGAAGTATATTCGTTTGATTTTTTATGATTGCTTTTTGACTTTGAATAGCTAGGACTGAGTTAATTATGTTTAAGCAATTATGAAAAGGATAAGAAGAAAGGAGGCGAACATGGCTAATAAAACAAGAATAACGGGAATAATCAAATAAGCAGATTAATATATATATATATATATATATATATATATATATATATATATATATATGTATATATTTATTGTCGCTTTAAATATCATTTCATATTTCTTACTATCCAAGAGAGTATACTGCTGAAAATAGACCTAGGCTAATCATGTGGAAAATCAGAAGTTCAATTTAGGCCCACTAAATGTGGTCACGCAAATTATTTTATTGATCAAAGGACAAAATTAGTTTAATTAAACATCGTTTTCAAAGAATGTTAACGCCTTGATGTATTATTTATCGGCTGTAGGAGACGAAATGACAACACCCCAGTGCAGTATCGATATGTTGAGTCAAGACTCGCAGCGGCAGCAAAGCCAACTTCAAAATCTTCGGTATGCTGTCACGAAGCTAGAGTTGAGAGTAAAATTAGAAATCGTGGATCCATCGGTATATATTTTCCTTACTTTGCATAATAATTATCTTTATTACGTTGAATAAGTCTACTCAGTTCTAATGTAATTTATTTCAAGTATAGCACCTTTGAAAGGAAATGTTATTTATTGTTAAGTAAATAATCTGTCACCTGCATATGGCAATATTTTCATAACGAACAATGAGTTAAGAAACTACGCCAATTCTTCGTTGGCCGTCTGTACAAGAAATACTGTACGTACATGTACGTACATATGTAGTAAAATGTGGAACCTTACCTTTCGAGTGGGGCGATCTCCAAAAGTGGCGACAGAGGAGGAGGAGGACAAATGGCAGAAAACATTAACACTTAACTTTACGAAACACATTGAAAAATGGCAGAAAACACTAACACTTAACTTTACAAAAAACTGCAAATAAAATGTCTTTTTTTTTGCCCTTTTCTGATTTTTACATTTTTTTTTTACTTTTTTATACTTTAAATTTCAATTTTTTAATGTCTTAATGCTTCTCATGACGACTATCGTTAGTGAAGGTTAGGTGGACTGGATAAGATCGAATGATAATGTAAAATTGGAATTTAATAGATGGATAATCGAGTACTGATCATTCATCATATCTAAATTCTTTGTCCTACAGCATGGTCGAGAGTGCATTTTGTGGAATAAACCATTGCGGAAAAAACCAGCAACTCCCAACTCAGTCCAGTAAAATGGACCTTCCTGAGTTCACTGTTTTGGTGCTGTCAGAGTTTGTTGGCCTCGGATGTTGGAGTCTATAGAAGCTTGAACGTCCCCAGTCCAACACAACAACATCTACTCTACATTCCTACCTCTTTTTTTGTTTTTTTAATACATGTCTTTATATCAGGAAGTCTGTATTTTTCATAGAAATGGTAACATTCATACTACATTCTATATTACTTTTTATCTTATCAAAGGTGAAACTACTTAAAGAGTCATCCATGAATCGTCATAATTCAAAAAAGGTAAAAATATTTGCCCCATTAGAATACTTTCAAGAATCATTAGTAAGCTTTAGGTAGGAGTGGGATACTGTAAGTGTTTCAGACTGGTTCTCCTCAAGTTGATGTTTGGTGCTATGGAATCCTGATTCTGCTTTCGATACATACAACATCTCCACTGGTTTTTTTGTTTTGTTTTCTTTTTTTTGAAAATGGACGTACAGACAAGCCCTACATCATTGGCTGAACCAGAAATTTTTGTATCCTTTTTCGCCATTTTTTCCTTTAAATCCAACCTCAGATAACTAAGAAATACATATAGTACCTCTAGTTAGTCAATTGGGGAGGGCTGCTGGCAGACTGGAGAAGGGTCTAACACTAGTATTCTTATTTACGAAAGACATGTTGCAAACTGAAGACACCTTTAAAGGTGAAAATAAAAGGCTTTCGGCCCTGTGTATATATATATATATATATATATATATATATATATATATATATATATATATATATATTCAAGCATGTGTGTAGGTAAATCTATCCTTATTGTCCGTATGGTTCATCTACAAACATTATTATAGCCTGACTTGTTCACGGAAATGTTTCGTTAATAAAATGTTTCATGAATAAATGATAATACCGAAGTTTGTTGTAACGACACCAGACGTACGCAGACAAATTGTAGAGTATTCCATGTAGTAAACGAGTACCTATCATAAAATTGATATAGTTCGGCAATTTTACTGTATG
>NC_087208.1:80328212-80330878 GCF_015104395.2 Macrobrachium nipponense
CAAAATTAGTAGGTAATTCTAGATTATACGAGTCCAAATATTGAGATAAATATTAAAGTAAGTCTCAGTACTGGATAAATTAGTACTGACAAATTAAGCAGTTTTGATGTAACATCTTTATTCACTAAAGTTCCTATTGAAGACTCTTCAATATTTATCATAATATTTGGACTCGTATAATCTTGAATTACCTACTAATCCTATTATTAATTTGGTATCTCTTTGTATAAAAAATTGTAAATTCACTTTCAATGATAATTTTTATGAACAGATATTTGGTATGACCATGGGTAACCCTCTTTCACCACTCATGTCTAATATTTGCATGGAATTTTTTGAACGTAGACTTATTCCAAGAAATTTATTCTCTAAGGTGTTTTGGGTTAGATATGTAGGCGATTGTTTTTGTTTTGTAGGAGAAAATGTAAATATTCCTGATTTCCTGCATACAATTAATAACCTTGTACTATACATAAGAATATGAAGAGAATAATTGTTTACCATCTTTGGATGTCTTAGTTATTGGAAATAACACAGTTTTAGTTTAGTTTTAAAGTATACAGGAAACCAACGAATAACTTGTCACTATTCATTTTTACTCTAACTATGCTAAATTAATTAAGTTGTCAACATTTTCCAGTATGTATTTCAGAGCTCTTAGAATTTGTAGTCCGGAATTTTTAGAAGATTTGTAGTCCAGGAATTTTTAGAAGATGAATTTAAAATTACTGAAGAAAAGGAGATTCATTATGTTACCATCCATATTTTTTGGAACTTTGTAAAAAATAAAACGAAAAAAGACGATTATTATACCCAATCAGTATCAACAAAAGAATTTAAGAATAATTTCTGTATACCATTTCATCCTAATTTCATTCCTGCTGTACCTATTCTGAAAAACTATTGATACTAACTTGGTATTCAAATATAATAATATTTTGAAGAATGAAGTAATTAAGAATCCCTCCAAACTCAAACCATATTGTATACAGTGTTCCTTGTAAAGAATGTAACAAGATTTATGTTGGGCAGACTTCTAAAGGGCTAAATTAAGATGTTCTCAGTACAAATATGCCATTTCAAGAGGATTAACTAATAATGGCATTGCGGATCATTGGCTTAAGACAGACCATGCTTAACTGGAATAATTCCTCGATTATCAGCAGGTTCAAAGATCACCGAAAAAAGGAACCTGTTGGACACCATCTTTATCGAAGGCACCTCAACAAGGAATTTAAATCTCCACCAAGGATCAAACCTTGATCCTCTTCCCTTATCTGTTTTGCTTAAAGAACAACGCCGCCCGGATTAATTAACTGACCCCGCCCCCTCTTTCTGTTTCTGTATATAAAGGCCTGTCAACTTCTTTCATATTCGTACGGGCTGCTAGGAGCAAGAGCCCGTGCCAGCTCAAGGCCGGCTTAATCTTTCAACAACAACAATCTTTCATATTTAGTGTGAACTTGAAAAATGTAGAATATACTACGAAAGTACCCGTTCTAAGTCCCTGTTTCACTTTCCTTTCCTTCTACCGTGGATAATATATATATATATATATATATATATATATATATATATATATATATATATATATATAATGGGTGTAAGCGAATCCCACAGTAAAATGGCAGGTAGAAAGATCAGTACCAAGTGCTCTCCCACCCTATTTATTATGCCCAAACAAAAAAGATCAAAGAATACCAGATGGTTAATTGTCAAAAGGCTAAGAAATAGAGATAATCCAGGACCATGCAGTGACAAACTAAAACTTTAAACTTAACCATAAGAGACACGGAAGCTAAGACATACAAAATAAAGAAAGAAATAAGAAGGCGTTAAGTTTTAACAAACCAAGACTTAAATTTATAACACTTCCATTATTTGACTTGATGAAACAAGATTCAATGTTATTCCTTTTAACTGTGTCGTTACACGGGACTAAGGATCTCAATTTCCAGTTGATAGGATGATCTAAATCTCTCATATGTACGAATAATGCAATCGATATTTGACCAGAATATTGTGTTGTTTGATCTTAGGTGAAAGTGATTTTCCAGTTTGCTCGTAATATATCTTATTACATTTTTTACAAAGGAATTTCATATATGCAGACAGAAACATCTTTAGTAGAATTTTTTGTATTACTAAACTTTACATTAAAATTACTGACAACAACATTTATGTTGAAAAGCTTTAAATTCTAGGAATTTTTAAAAAACAAAACCTTTCATCACGGTAATTTGAGAATATTATGATTACTGAATTCAAGTTTGTTATTAATTAAATGTTTTCTTACCTCTTTTCCATGCTACATCTACTAAAGTCCTTGGGTATTTAAGTTTCAAGGCAATATCATAAATAGTTATAGTCTAAGCATCATAAACTGCGGTTTACAGAAATGTGGAGACCATGGAGCTATGAACAGTGAATGGACATGCGCGTATAAATATATTGACGCTGATGGTCACTGCGCGGCGCCATTGGAAAGGGTGGAGAAGACGCTGAATTAGCTATTAAAGCATAGTCTTGCAGACGCTTTTTTTTCACTCTGTCGTCCTCAGAAATAATCATGCATACCATATGCTGAGACTGAGTGATTTTATGTCTTTACCGTGGGGATGTGTAATAAATTTTACCACTAAAGCCTGTTGAACCCCTTTTAATAT
>NC_087208.1:80333878-80361378 GCF_015104395.2 Macrobrachium nipponense
TAATGCATTGTTCATTTTTACTTTTGCTGAACCTATAGCTCTCCTGTAAATATATAAATTGCTTTATACAGGAAATAGGTTTAATAAACTACTTTTAAGGTGTTTTGTTGGTTTATTTTGCTCTCCTTGTTTTGCCTTCGGAATCCCTGATCTCTCCAGTTCCAATTCTTTTTTTTTTTTATTGAAGAACCTGATGAACACAAAAATGGCTCATAACTATACATATATATGTCTGTTTTATATATTTATATATAGCCTACATATATATGTATATGAGATTTATGAATATAAGATGACAAGAACCCTTTCCAGAAAACAAGCAATGTTTTAACATGCAAATTTTCCTTTTTAATAATTATTTTAAACAAATCTGGGATATTGAGGACAAATTCGAATGTCAGTTACATACTTCCCTTGAAACCCCGTGCTGAGGGGAAATGTTTGAAAGCTCCATGGAAGTCAGCGCCCCACGAAAGCATAAAAGCTCGGATTCTCGTCCTAGGGTTCGATGTTTTACGTTTGAGTTACTCCGACTAAAAACCCTCTGTGTAGTTCCACTGGAAAGCACCTGCCCTTAATAGACCCGGCCCTTCGCGTACTATGTGCGTATCGATCTTTGTTGAATCGGGATAAATTTTTTCTTCTTCTTCGTCTCTATATTCTCATGTTCTGTTAGCTTTTATATTGTTTCATTAGTTTGGTGTGGAAGTGAATGGTGTTTAAAAAAGTCTTACGTCATATTTTGGGTTTCCAATCATTTAGAAAACTAACCCTTGATGACCTTACCTATTATACAACCCATTTTATTTCTGGGTAAGTTTGCTTCTCTCCTGCTTAGATTTTAAAAACTTCTTTTGACACCACATTTTTTTAACGGTTAAAAACTTCATCACTAACTACTATCTGTATTCCTCACGACAACTTACCCCAAAAACCCTTAAAAACTCCCTCCTTTTCACCACGCCTTCGATGACTACCTTTTATAATAAACCCCACCCGAAATGGAAACGTTCTAGGTACATTCAAGAGTCCTTCTCTTTTTACCTTTCCCGAATAAACAGTTACTTTGTCCAAAACATCGTTTCTTGATCACGTTCCTTACTCTTTCCTTTCTAAATCATCAAACGCATTTGAAAGAGTTCGATCCAAACACTAGACACATCTTTCATTTTAGCACTCTGTGTTACCTTATTTTTTCGTTCCAAACGGACCAGGTTATGTATCCCTATAATTTCTTTTAACCTTAACCTTCGACTCTCATATCTTGGCTTTAAAACAAAATGATCTTCGTCATATACAGTGGTACTTTATTGTGTCTCTGTTCTTGTCTTCCTTGAATCCTCGACCACTAAATCATTCACTATAATAGCCTAACTCTCTCCTCCGTGTATCATAGTGTCCTTTCCTCTCTTTAACTCTTATGATATCCACTACAGCATCCTCCCATCTTTCACATCTCAATATCCCAACCCCTCAACCTTCGATCGCCCTATCCTTTCCAGGACATCCTCAGAAATTGGTTTAAAACGGAGACATCTTGGAATCCTCGTATTCTCTTAAACTATCGTGTCCTTTCCTACATCCGTCTGTAATATCCTACGTTAGCTCTCTCATCCATAATACCACAGTATCTTTTGCCTTATACTTCGGTCCTGCTATCCTGTCCAGAAGGACCCCAGGAGGAGGAGGAGGAGGAGGAGGAGGAGGAGGAGGGGGAGGAGGATGGCATCCTCGCGCTGTTCCATCCTCCGACAAGCCATTCCGGGAGGCTATAAGAAGAGGCGTCATTAGCCATAAACTTAGGACAGATTGGGACGATGGCAAAAAGTGGACTCTGGCCCGGTGACGTCACCGTTATCTGCTAAAAGAGAGAGAGAGAGAGAGAAGAGAGAGAGAGAGAGAGAGAGAGCTAGAAAACAGAGGTAGACGGAGATTGAAAGATGGTTAAGAAGAGAAAATGCAGAGATCTACCAAGAGAGAAATAAAACGTGATGGATTAATTTACTAAGTCTTTTCACCCTGACGCTGCCGGAGAAAAGAATGGGAAATGGAACTCAATGTGGGAAAGGAGAGAGAGAGAGAGAGGAGAGAGAGAGAGCTAGATATGAACAGAGAGAGAGAGAGAGAGAGAACCCAAACGATACATGGAAGTAGAGAGAAAAAGAAGACGTGGGATAGGGAACAGAAAAAGAAATAAAAACGAATGATAAATAGAATATTTCTCTCTCTCTCTCTCTCTCTCTCTCTCTCTCTCTCTCTCTCTCTCTCTCTCTCTCTCTCTCTCTCTCTCTCTCTTTGAATCCTGCTTTCACATGTTTTCCCTGACTTCCCCTGGGAGGAAGAGATTCGGCCAACGTTTCCGGCGGTAATAAATAAGAACCATTTTTTTTCTTTCTTTTTTTTTTTACTCCTTTTCCTTTCACGTCAATATTTATCCCTTTTTATTTTTTTTTCTTATCTCCAACTTCTTTTCATTTCCCTAAAGGTCTAATTCCAGCCTCGTGCGGTTGTAATGAAATGATAAAGAATTAGAGGTGTCTTTTCTCTTCTATGTGGTTATAAAGGGTTTTTATCTCCTGTGTTTCCTTTGAAAGGGAGGAAATTGAAATGAAAGGGATTAATCTCTCTCTCTCTCTCTCTCTCTCTCTCTCTCTCTCTCTCTTCATCTAGAGCAGTAAAGGCTAAATAAACATTAGCAGTTTAACAAAGGGTAAAGGGCAAGAGAAAGGGCAGACAAAAATTGATCAATGTTAAGAACGGTTAGAAGATTAGATGAAGAACGTTTGGCGTAACAGAGAGGAAACCGTCAGGAGAGTTTTAGGTACAAGAGGATATAAATGAGGAAAGAAATTCATCACGTTTTACACCAGGAAGGAGAGATTAAAAGAAGATTGGGAAAACCAGATCTCAAGACGGGACAATAATGAAAATACACATAAAAATCAAAAGAATTGTAACAAAAATGAACAAGAGATAACGTGAACAAGGCGTGATTCGAACTCCAGAATACTCGGGACGTGTGCAAGATTTTCCACTGACGTATAAGTTGCAAACATAAAAAGGACACAAATTAAACATCTTCATATATTCTCAATTATAATTGGAAACACAAAATAATTGACAGAAGTATAGCCTCTAAATTCAGTACATCAAATGTATGAAAACGTGCTAAAATCTACGGACACAAGGCCCGTTATTTTTCTGTACTGTTTAAGATGCACAGTATTCAATTTTTTTTTTTTTTTACATTTTCATTCTGATAAGTAGATCATAAATATTCCTTTACTTTTAACTCAAAGTGAAACACCTTTTTCAGACTTATTTAGAACTATCCTACCCCCACCCCACTAACAACAACAAAGTAGTTTGTAGGCTTACTCCCCGAGTAAGCGAAAATAGCCACAAACGAACTGGAAAAGGCAAAGTAAGTCAACAGAAAGGAAGAAGAAGAAGAACGGGTCCCCATTCGAAAATCTTAAGCCAGCGGTGTATCCACTGAGTATGCAAATGTCCCAAAATTGAACCAAAATGGCCTCTCGGCCGGAGAAGCGAATATAAATCCAATAATATTAAAACAATTACATTATTTCTCCGCACCGTTGCTTCCCCTCCTACCAAACCCCACCCTTTCCCCCCGCCATTACCCCCTACCCCCCCACACCAGCATAACCTACTCGAGCTTCTTCTTTTTCTTCTTCTGTAGCTGCAGCTGTTTAATACTGTTGCTTTTGCCGCTGCATCGCTTTTGAAAGACTGCGGAATTTCTGGTATATTAAATCCATAAAACTCTTTTTCTGATTCTCTTGGGAATTCGGCTCCTAAGCGAGTTGTTAAAAGGACGTCTTTCTAATGAAGCCAGATTGCTGCTGTTGCTGCTGCTGTTTCTGCTGCTTTTGCTGCTGCTGCTGCATTAGATTTCGCCGAATTTTCTCGAGTATATATTTTTTCATTCTTTCCTTCTTTATTTTTTTCTTTATTTCATTTCTTGGAGGAGAACTGGAGTCATATATATATATATAGATATATATATATATATATATATATATATATATATATATATATATATATATATATATATGTATATATATATATGTGTGTGTGTGTGTGTGTGTATGTGTGCGCTTATATATATCATGCAATGGCAAACAGAGATGCTCACATGAGTAGAGCAAGTGAAACAGAGCAGCATTATAGTCATGATGCAGATAGTATCTTTGTTCGCCACACGCCATTGCACTAAGCAGATACCCAGAAAATGTAAGATCTACTAATAAGGTTTTGTTCGTGACTGTTGAAAATGTTTCCAGAAGAAAAAGGATGTAATTGACGTCAACATCTGGCAACATAGTACAGTCTCAGCTCAGCGAAATGTGAAATGGTTAGTACTGAATCGGAATCTTACGTTTGTGGGTTCGAGAGTGGCTCAGGAGAAGAGAAGCCAAAGGTCTGAGAGTAACATCTTATCAGCAGCAGCCATCTTGTTTGTTTACACTAGACGGTCGCTCGCGGTTCGTGCTCGCTGCTTCCCGTCCAGTCGGGAAGCCAAAATCTCAAGCTAAAAGCTCCCGGTTTTACATTTTCGGCAGCAACGGCTCGAGGCTGGAGAAAAAAAGGCCTAGCGTAGGCCACCTTTAGTGAGGAAGGGATGAGGTTGCTGCACCCTCTTTGCCCTTCCTCAACCTAGCTGCTATCCACAACAGTCGACTGGCCAAACGTCCACAGATTAGGTGAATTTATTTTAATGTCGCCTCGGAATGGATGGAAATTCAACGCGACTCCTTTCACTAAGAGGTCTCGTCCTCAGTATGAATATTGAGAGTGACATCTCCGAGAAGAGTAAAACCTTCACAATTTAAATCGGATTCATGAACCCATGCAAAGGCCTCATCAGTCCTCTTTTATGATGTGCAACTCTCTTCTATCCTCTGTGCTGCAATGTGTTTCCTGAATGTCGAAACTTATTATATATTTATATATATATAGTATATATATATACTTATATATTATATATATGTGTGTGTGAATATATGTATTATATATATATATATATATATATATATATATATATATATATAGGGGGATATATATATATATATATATGTATATATATATATATATATATATATATATATATATATATATATATATTCGAACAGTTTCTATCTTTCAAAATTTTTGTTGCAGGCAATCACCTTTGTGGCACTGACTTCTTTGATGCAGAGTTTTTCATATTTCCTTACCTCTATTTTCAAAATAATATATATTATATATATATATGATATATATATATATATATATATATATTATTATATATTGCTACTTTCAAAATGCATATTTCCCCTCTTTGACTGTATAAAATGTTAGAATTGAATTTTGCAACATTTTTACAGATTCCTAGATAGCTTAGAGATAGGATCTTGTAAATGTGTGTTCAGATTCTACATAACATAATGTAAAAGAATATATATAACGTAGAATGTCGAAAGAGAGAGAATATCTTTGTCCGTTCAAAGTTAGAGTTGTTTTTCAAAATCTGTCAACACGTTTTATAAGCGAGCTCGAGCCTTCATTGTGTTTTGGGATTCTGTCATCACGTATGATAAGGGAACTTCTGCTTCGGTCGATCGAGTTGAGTACGTGTCTTTTTTTAACAGACTGGCCTCATACCCGTATGTCTTTGGCAAAGCCACGTGCAGGTTACACATTTTGTATGTAAAGTTGCGTAAGATTTCGAAGCTTCTAGAAAGAATTGTGTCTCAAAATGTTTTGTGTCATCCCCAGTCCAGCTTCCGTAAGGGAGAATTTCATTAGATCTTAGATACTCGAGGCGTTCGCATCTCTCTCTCTCTCTCTCTCTCTCTCTCTCCATCGCATAGCACTTGATTTTAAAGTAACCTAACGATTTCGTATTTATTGAATGGTCACTCGTAATTTGTAAATTTCAGATTTGATATTTCTTAGAGTTTATTTAGTATTATTTAGTGTTTTTTTGTGGAATCTGAACAAACATTGTTTCGTAACGGCACATGGTTTTGTGAAAGTGTGAAACAAGCTGCAGCAAGAAAGAAAGAAATTGGTATACCAAAAAGGTAAAGTGTGTTATATTTTCATTAGTTGCAACTAATAGCTGATAGGAACAGTGGTTAGGTAAAAACTTATAACTAATAACAGATGGTTACGAAGGTTTGGTAAAAACTGATGGTTATAATGTTTTGAGTAAAAAGATTTACACTTTTACACATTGCAAATTTTTGTGTTTTGTGTTTATTCATTTGAAGTGATTTTTATGTTTTGTGCATTTGTCCATTTTCTTATTGAAGTGTGCCTTTTTATTTTATATTCTGTGTGATTAATACTTTATGAAATTTTGGTATTGCCCACATTTTTCTGTATTTTCATTTGCATCCACAATTTAATTGACTTAGTTATTTTCATTAATTAAACGTTGCACATTTAATCAATTTTAACACTTGTGAATTAATTTGCATTTACTTAAAATTCTTTTCAAGTTTTATTATTGTTTAGCACTTGTGAATTAATTTCCAAATTTCAATTATTGCTTAACACTTTTGAATTTTGATTGAATTAATTTTCTTGAATTTTGTGATAAATTAATTTTGATTTAATTTTACTTAATTTGATTCAAGAATTAATTAAACTTTACTTTGTTTTCAAGTAACAGTAATTTTCCCTGATATTGTGAATTTCACTTATAAATTTTGAGTTTAAGAATACATTTTTGCATTTAAAATTTTTATAAGTTTTTTCATTTTTATACCAGTATATTTGCATATGATTATATCGATGTTAGGTAGATACATAGAGTGGTAATTGTTCTTTTTTCCTTCAAGTAACTTAAAGTGACTTAGAACCAGGGAAGTACTTAGACTTCTGAAATCAGGGAAATACTTAGACTTTTAAAGTTATTGATGGAGTGATGCCCTTTGATTAATTTAATTTCTTACAAGATTACCTCACATCTGTTTTGTTGAACTTAGTCTGATTTTCTGCAATACTGGTAAGTTGTTAAGGGATCACTGTTGCCTTTAGAGTATTCAGTCGTTTAGTACCTATGATGAAGGTTCAGACGTCTGGCTTTTGTGAGGTAATAATAAATGAATGGTAAGTGTAGTAACCAGATACTTGGCACTTCGTCACAATATATATATATATATATATATATATATAATATATATATATATATATATATATATATTATATATATTATATATATATATACATATACCTCAATACGTTGATCGAAATATCTCTCCCTCCCGCTTAAAAACCTCCGGCTTCCTTTATAAAATCCTCCATCTCTTTAACTTCCTTCGAAATGACTGCTTCTCACTCACCGCTCTCTCTCCCCTTTCCTCAATTGGCTCTCCTTCGTCTTCCCCTTCAGGTTGCCTGTGTCCCTTGGAATGGAACATGCGACTGATGAGATATCCCGCTGGGTCTCTCTCCCGACGAATCCCCTTCCGTGATATCGTATGTCATTTGGAATGACGCAATCTATAGTTCCTTTCAATAACCCCGCGAGGGTGTAATGATGCGTGTTATGAGGTGCCATTAGGATCAATGTATGCCGTGCTTATTAGGGTGCTTGTTTGTTAGGCTCCCTCTCTCTCTCTCTCTCTCTCTCTCTCTCTCACTGCTTCTTGATATATATATATATATATATATATATATATATATATATATATATATATATATATATATATATTTATATAATCTACAGGGTCAAAGATCTACGAAAAATGAATCTATTGGAGTTCATCTTTGTCGAAGGCACGTCAACAAGGAATTGAAACCTCCACCCAGGATTATATCTAGATCCTCTTTCCTTATCTCGTTTGCTTAAAGAACATGCCGCCCAGATTCATAAACTGTAACCCTGCCCCGTCTTTCTGATTTTGTACATAAAGACCTGTCAACTTCTTTTATATTCAGTGTGAAATTGGAAATGTAGAATATACTACTATGAAAGTACTTGTTCCAGGTACCTGTTTCACTTATCTTTCTCACGTGGATTTAAGTACGTGTTCCTTTGTGCTACTTTATATATATATATATATATATATATATATATATATATATATATATATATAGATATATATATATTATTTCAACATTAACCCTTTTCCGCTATCACGTAGTGGTTCTAGATAAAAGACGCTTCAAGGAATGTCATATTCAAGCGTTGCAGACACATTATCGTGCTTCCTCCTGGATGTCGAGTCCCTTCCTTTACAATACCTCTATGAAGACACCTATCCATCGTTTCTGTCACCTCTGAATTATGCACTTTTTACTAGCCTATCGTCGTACAGTCTTTCGACATATTTTGACGAATCTTCCACCTGTTATAACTTTCTACCACTTCATTTATGTATGGCAACATTTTCACCATGACACTTCTTTCGACACTGTAGCTAGTATGCAAACACCTCATCTAAACTGCTTCAACCTCTATGCTTTCAAATGTATCCAACACCTCTCCTTCAATTCAGTAAAGTACTGTTGGCTCAATAATCCCTTCTTTCATTTCCACTTTGGATTCTTTCATTTCCACTTTGGATTTCAAAACCAATTCAAGGTTCTCCATGATCTTGTGTATCCTGGAGACTTCCTTACTTCACTTATTCTGTGGCTCACTTATTCTCTCATCCCCAGCATCTGTTACATTTACTCCCAAAAACTTTATACCGATCAACCACTTCCATCTTGCAGAAGTATTTACTCTCAGCTTTCTCCTCGTTCCAACACTTTCTTTCCACTATCCTTATCAGCATTGTATCATCCACACCCTCCATCCTCAAACTTAAACTTTCCAGTTCTACTCCCGTATCGATTAGCTCTTCTTCCCTTCCATCTTCCACTTTCAAAAATTCTTCAGAATACGCAAACTATCGAACCAGAACTGGCTTCTCTTCAGACAGCACAACTCTGTGATTGTTCATCTTTTATTCTGAGATTCATCTCCTCATGAATCTTTCTCTGTATTGACTTCCTTGTAGGACAATTTCTTATTCTCCTTTCCTTGCGCACCTTCTCCCTCCGTTTTTATTACATGCCTTCTCTCTCTCTCTCTCTCTCTCTCTCTCTCTCTCTCTCTCTCTCTCTCTCATTTTCCTGAGCAGCCTATCCATAATTGTTCTCGGTATCTTGTACTCTATCCCAGTCTTTGCAGATAAGAAGAAGATGGGAGAAAACAAGACAGAGAGAGAAAAAAAACGGACGATATTATGCCACGTTTTTCTTCAGTTGATATAAAGATATCTCTCTTCTTTGGCCCACTGTCACGCCAAAAATCCCTCCCAAAACCTTCACTGGATTCGCCGTCGTTTCGCGTCACCAATATTTTAAAAATAGTTTCGTATCTTTTGAAGATATCGCTCTCTCTCTCTCTCTCTCTCTCTCTCTCTCTCTCTCTCTCTCTCTCTCTCTCTCTCTAAAGAATAAAGGGGAATTTCAGCGAGTAACAACGATAAGAAAAAACAGATTTTCAAAACAAGGTGGGAGAGAGAAAAGGCACAAATTAAAGACATGGCTCTACACATATTTGTTTATTTATTCTTTATTTGTCGATATTATATACTTTTCTATTTATTTATATAACTGCTCATCCTTTTGAAAATGCATCTGAACTTTTCTTATCTGTTTTAATTTACTGAATTTTTTTCATTCATTAAATTCACTTCTTTTTCATTCCCGCAAAACTATGGTTGAGATGGCCTTCATTTACGAGTATATTGGAGACTGGTGTTCGTTGGGGCTGATTTATATAAAACTGGTTTTAAAGCAGCACGGGCGCCGACCTTAGGTGCAGTAAAATGAAAACGGGAATAAGAACCTGGTACGGACCTATGGACTCGTGTCAACAAACCGAAACGACTGGCGTCCTACGTGGCTATGCCGTTGGTAAAGGATTCCAATTCTACTTTTCCTTTCTGCGCAGTGTTCCATATAAGTTTATCCTCTACAGAAGAAAAACTTTGGATGCTTTCTCAATATTCTTGTAAGTACTGGTTTTTCTTTGTTTTCCCTACCAACGAATTATTAATCACAACAGAGTTTGCTCTGAGCACTGAGTTCTTTGTTATTATTATTTAACGCAATAGATTAACATCTTCTTCTATTTATTCCCTGGGATTTTTCCCTGTGCTGGGAATGGGCTAGCACCCCTTTCCAAGAAGTAAATGAGTCACCACTAGCCAATAGACAGGGTGCGTGATTTTCGCAAACTATTTTGTTGTTGTGGTTGTTGTTGTTATTGCTCTTGGTGGGGTGGCAGGAAAGTTCTATGGAAGAGCCTAAAGAGGAATTTTAGGATTGGATGTTTATGATTCATTTATTAGAATGAGAATGCAAAAAATATAAATAATGTGCATGTAAAACAATACAGAAAAATTATTTCTAATGAAATATAGCTGATCTATTTTAATTTTCGTTGTTGAAATAAGGCTCTTTTTTACCTTAGATTTTAGTGCGTTTAATTTTATTTGGTGTACTGAATTAAAGGCAATGTTTCTGTTCGATTATTTTGCGTTTCCACTTATAACTGAGACTACATGAATCTGTTTCATTTGTGTTCTTGTTATTTGATCCTTGTCGTTAGTATGAGTAGTACTAAGTAAGAGTATTACTGACTACGAAGACCACTTGACGTTGAGTTAGAAATATAATGTTTACAACTTATGCGTTAGGGGAAAATCTTGCAAGCGTTCCGAGTAAGTTGGAGGTCGGACCACGCCTTGTTAGTACGTAGTAGTCATTTTTTACCTAGACATACGGTACAGTATTTTTCCAGTAGGACTAAAGTAATGTTTTTTTTTTTAAGACAAGTTAGAAGCTAAAATGAGTTTTTTGCCTTTCTTAAGAATTACTATCGTACCTAGAAATGAAGCCATTACCATGTGGATAGAAATGGAAATGCTAATGATGTTTGTAAGATTATTTTTATTATATTAATATTATGGATGATAATAGCTATAAAAATCTAACGCTAATAATGATCCCTTTCACTACATCGGGTACGCTACCATTCGGGCTGTAGTGTACATTTCAAAACTATCTTCCCAAGATATCACCGTAAGAAATTTACTTAGAAAAAATGCCCGAATTTGAAATCTAGTTTTAAAAATCATATCTCCCTCTCCCCCGCCCCCCTTCTCTCGTCAGTGACTGTATAATTATGTTTCTAGGAATTACTTTCACCTCCGCTACATATGACATTATTATGTTGTAACACTCTCTCTCTCTCTCTCTCTCTCTCTCTCTCTCTCTCTCTCTCTCTTTCTCTCTCTCTCTCTCCTTTCTTCTACATATCTGCCATCATAATAACACTCTATCTTCATATCTGACTCTCTCTCTCTCTCTCTCTCACATCATACCTGCCATCATAATAACAGTCTATCTTCATATCTGACTTCGAATATAATGAAACTCTCTCTCTCTCTCTCTCTCTCTCTCTCTCTCTCTTCTCACACCACACACCACGCCAACCCACACACAAAAACACACGCACACACGCAAAGCTAATCTCGATACTACCGGAGAGGGAGGCACTCAAGAGATCTCCATTATCCTTCAACACTTCTCGTAAATCTTCGCTCACTTCCATCTGCTCTGGCTATAAAACGATTCAGGATCGGATGAGACGTCGTCCATTTCTTATTGAAAAGAGTCTGAACTTAATTGAAAACTGATTCATAAGGAGTGGAATTTTTTTATTGGTTTTTTGATCCACTTCTTTCAGTCAGACTTTATCTTCTGTAGGAATGTGGTGAATTCTTGCATTTTTTATTTATGTAATAAAAAGCTATTTTTCCTGATGCCAGAGAAGCGGATATGGGACAAAAATAGATACAGATTCTGGTGAGGTATAACAAGATTTGTGCAGTTTTCTTGTCAGCTTATTCTGGCTTTATTTTTCATTTAATTCGAATATAAAGATACACTATTTTCTTCATGTACAAAATCCAGAAACGTCCAGAAAAAGTAAACTTAGAAAATTTGAAGAGACAGAAACCGAAATGCTGCACACAGTGCCGAGCAGTGCCCAAATCGACATTCTTTCAAATAAAAAAAAAGGAGACCTTTAAAAATCCATGGAAGCAAATCCCAGCTGCAGTCACTGCATAGCTCGACAAAGCAAAAGCATTCCACTTGTTTAGTGAAACCCGAAATGATATGTTCTCGTCTGTATTACCAATTTCGCCATGGCATTCCATCAGGGATGCTCCCAACCTATCAACAAAAAGGCCTCGCGCTTCGGAGCATTTCCCCAGAGCATTCCACATTTGCCTAAATGCTTCTGAATGCTTCGCATTCCGTTTCGCAAGCGAGTAAATTATTTGTTCCCGCCGTATAATCATTGCCCTTAAATCAGTATGAAAGTGGCGGCGGCATTATTGCATATTTAGATAAGCAAAGCCCTGCCCAGCCTGGCCTGGCCTGGTTGGCTGGCTGGCTGGTTGGAAAACGAATTTCATGTCGTTTTATGAGCAGTTTTAATAATGTTTAGCGGCCGCTTTGGTCACAATTGTTCAGGAGAGCATCTTTGTTTTGCTCATCTTTTAATCATGTTTTTTTTCAATCTCTTTTTCTTCTTCTTCTTCTTCTTCTTCTTCTTCTTCTTCTAAATGTGCCGTTATTTCGAGATATTCCGCTACATGATTTCGGAGCAACTGCTACTTACAAAATGTCGTGCTATTATGGAGCAAGAATTTTTCTATTATTGAGACGAACGGGTGCTACATTCAGTTCGCGTACCAGTGTCTGTAATATTCTATTTCTGCTTCCAACGCACACACTGGTGTAGCAGCTACGATAATACTAATAATTGCGACGGCCATAGGTGGGGTGTTGATAACAAAAATAAGGATACTTAAGACAGATGTAGTGGCATTGGGAGCTAATAGCAATAATGATAATATTTTCAGTTGTAAAAATCTTTTTAGTGATTACGAAAATGAAAATAATAGTCATAACAACAGCACAAAATCATCAACTTCTTACACAATTATGTAAATGAAAACCCACATCATGTTTTGGTAAAATATATTAAGATATAAATCGTAAAGATTTTTAGAGTCTGCTCAGCTCTCATTACTTGAGCTAGCTGACGATAGATTTTCCTGTTAATGTCAACGCACTTTGCCAAGAATGTTATTGCGAATTTAATTTCAGTCATGCAAATAAGGAATCCCGGATCAGTCATTTCGGTGCCTATGGCCATTCTCTACTGCCTAGCTTTGGTCTCTTGTCATACCTTCTGTTTTCCATGATTCCAATAGTAATCCTTAGCGCTTCTTGTTCCTGTTTAAGCCAGGTCCCATTTCCTGGCTCTCAGTAAGTTGTCCGTCACTTCAACCTTCGCGAAGGCAGATAATAATCCTCTGTGTCATACCAGTGTGATGGAAAAGCGGGGCAACTATGCTGCTAGGAAAGAGCTTTGTTGCTGCTCCCTCCGAACTAGGAAATTAATTGTAACTTCTTCCATAGGAATGTATCACTCGTGATTTCCGGCAACAAACAGACAATATGAATCCATTTGTCGATCTGTGACGTTCAATAGTAGATTAAACCCGGACAAAACCCATTTCTCTCTCTCTCTCTCTCTCTCTCTCTCTCTCTCTCTCTCTCTCTCTCTCTCTCTCTCTCTCTTATTGAAACTTGTAATTCACATCTGTTCGTATGCATGAGGGCATTTCTCGTGAGTCTATGTGTGTATGTGTCTATAAACTTTCCGAAAATGCTCGTAATTTAAAAGAGGGTAATCTAGAAACACTTCTTTTCTAAGACATTGGTCTAACGTGAATAGAAATGAACTTGTGGTCCACTGTATTTCACTATGTCGCTATAATCGTTTCAAGAGAATCTTTTTAAGAGTTCTGTCGCCAGTAATACTGGTCGTATTATTTGCGACAAAATCTTCACGATTTAGTCAGGGAAGAACAAGGTAGATTACTGGCGTGCTAGTTCTTCTTTGGAGTGAATTAATGCCCAACGGAGTAAAGAGTCATTTGTGCATTGGTAGAAGTGAAAACTGAACTTTTATTTAAATTGAGCAGGAAATAATCTGACAAAAATATCCAATGCAACTCTTGCTTCTTCCCGAGACATCCATAAAGGTATGAAGGGCATCAATTTCCATGTTGTTAAATTTATTAGAGTTTAGTTTTATGATAAAATCCTTGTAAAATACCATTTTGTTCAGTCTTCACCCTCCTGCTTGTAGATGTTTCCTCTTAGAGGCTAGGCTGTCCATCCCACAACATTGGGGATTAAACGAATCGTTTAATCGCCGCTGAAATTCGCGACAAGTTCCTTGGAATTCAGAATAATTCTCTCATAATAGGACAGAATGCGCTCTAATTATTAGGTAGAAATATATAATAATGAATCACAGGTATTGCATCCAATTTGTTTGTTGAAATTGCAGACATTATTACCTATGATTGAGTCACACATTGGCGATTCAAGACCGCGACCGTCGTGAACATGGATGTCACCATATATAAAAAGTATATCAAAAATACTGAGAATCTTTAATCCAATATACATATTACAAAAAATAGAAATGCCTTTTCATCTCTTACTCCAGAATATTGTAATAAATTACATTTGATTGCATTATTAGTTGACTGACTTATTTATATAAAAGAGAAACATGATGAAAAACAATGTAAATTCTTGAAAATACTTAGAATCTTGATTTCTCTACGTATATAAACGTACGCACACACACACACACACACATACATACATCATACATATATATATATATATATATATATATATATATATATATATATATATATATATATATATATATACACACACACCACACACATTTATATATATATATAGATATATATATAATATATATATATATATATATATATACTTTTTACTAGTTCATTGTCATTTTGTCTTTATCTTGAAAATATTGGAATGGTTTGTAGTTGAGGAAATTGTTACAAAAATTACTGTGTTCAACATTTTAACTGTCGAAGTAAAGTAAAACCCCTTTTTAAATAGAACGAAAAAAAATTAGCAATAATCCTAAGTTTGAAATGTGTGATTTAGGCATCAGGCCAAGCAACTGATTCCCATAGGGTCATTCAGCGCTATGATGAGAATGAATGAAAATGGAAATTACGTAAATAATGAGTTTATAATAGACTCTCTAAAGGTCACTGTTGAAGAAGTTACAATTAAAGAGCTTTAATTTCTAATGGAATTAAAACTGCCATAAATAAGGTAAAAAAAAGATATCTCTATAAAATTATAAGGTATTTTATTTAATAAAAGCCACAAGAGAAGATTATGTATAGCAACTATTGCTCTCTCTCCCCCTTCAGACCAATCTATTTTTAGACGTCTCCTCAACCTCATTTATAGGAACTTTATTCGTTTCTTTTTCTTTGTTCTGAAATGCTCTGTCTTTATGTTTTAGGAAGTCGCATTTACAGTTAATTAGATCATTTAAAATTATCTACTGTACAGGTTAAGACATACAGAGAAGTAGTAATGCGTAGGTTGTAAAATATGTGCGAGCACTGACTATGAACGAGAAAGAGAGAGAGAGAAAGAGAGCTAGAGAAGAGTTGTCCTACTTACGGCGGACGTCGGCAAACTTGCCGACGCGGTTACGAATTACACCAATTGATGGCGCTATGCACGGAACTGCATCGTAGTGGAGTCGTAAAAAGCAAATTTTCGGCTGTTACGACGGTCGTAGCCTTGAATCACCAACGTGTGACTCAGGCATTACATTATGACAAGATCAAGGGAAGACTTAATATTTTATGGTCGCCGGAACTAATTGGTTTGCCTTCCCTTCAAAAGGATTTTTTTCCAAATGTAGCTCAGAAAAATACAGTAATATGACCACTTCTCATTCAGTACTATGAAAAACAAAAGAAAAGTAGGAAAATGTCGCCCTTTGCATTTTCGAAAACGTTTTCTGGAAACATTTTCTGCAATGTGGCAAACAAAGTAAGACGCGACTGGTTCGTTGAATTCTCAAACATCGACGAGAGATGGGAAGCCAGCAAACATCATTCGCATCTTCCCACCCAGCGACCAGCCATGGGGCGGAAGAGCCAAGGAAGCAGACAAGTGGGGAGGCACCTAACAGACGCGAAATGTTCGCAAGGATGTAAATTAACCGGACATTTTCCCACCGACTGAAGTATACAAATATTTTCCTTTCTCTCTCTATTTGTCTGTCTGTCTGTCTCCCAGTGCTGTCGGTTCTTTCTCTCTCCATTCTTGGCATCTCTCTCTCTCTCTCTCTCTCCTCTCTCATTCCTTGTGAGAATAAGAAATCTCATTTTAACTACAACGTTTAAAAATCGCCACATGTGCTGCTGATGAAATTTGTTCTCTATTGCATCCATTTACTTGCCACTGGAATGTTTTAGCTAAGAAAGTATTTGAAATATCTGTAGTTCATTTATGGTAGTGACAACGCGGAGTCAGAGGAATTTATTTCTGGTGATAGAAATTCAGTTCTCGATATTATGTGGTTTGGAATGCCAGCTACACCAATGCAGGCTCAAGTGTCAGGCAATGGCCTCCTTGCTGGATCACACTTCCTGCAAATCGATGTTCATCTTTCAAAGACTTCTGCAACGCGGTCACCTCATCTTTTCTAATGCTTCTTTAACCATACTACGAATGTTATTACCTTTTCAGTCAATTATGTTATTATGTTTGCAAGTATAACATATATATAATATATATATATATATATATATATATATATATATATATATACACGATTGGGAGTTCATGGAATGTCGTTCTATTCCTTTTTATTTAGGAGCCGACATTTCACATCCCTTAATGCATTTTCTAGGCTGAAAAGCGATTAAAAACAATAAGTACTTGTATATATAATGTGAAAGATATGTACAATATTTGTTTTTCACATTATTTATATCTAAAACAGAACGGAAAGCAGGAATTAACAAATAGGGGGAAGGACAAATAACAGCAAGGGAGCACAGAGCACCTACCCACATTGGTAGCGAAGGCTAAACTAGCGTAAAGAATAACATGAATGAAAAGGACACATGGTGTCAAAAAACAAAAACATTAAGCAATAAACAGCCTGTGTTGACGATGATTATTTGTTGAGTGTTGGAATGGACAGTTTGATCATGATGGATTCCAAAGAGGTTAGTCTTCTTCACTTCGCACTTTTCCCACAATTTTAAAGTCGTTGCGTCTATATGTGTTTTACATATTCTAGCATGATTCTTTATGTTGGACTGATCAGGACTCGACAGTTTACTTCCAGTTCTGTAGCTATCCCCCTGATGAGAACAAATTCGAACCTTTAATAGCCTCCTGGTGCATGCAATATATGTGCCCAGACTACATCTGGGAGAGGTATATACTTGTAGATCACACTAGATGCAAACAGAGGACCGACCCTATCCATAGAATGGAATAAGGATCCAATAATTCATGGGTTCATCGGGGTCAGGTTCAGATTCAACATTTTTCTCATGAATGTATTATCATGTAGGAAGGGAAATTTTACATATAGACGTAATTTGGGTATCATATGAACTATGGCAGGGGTCATTCATCTTAAGATTGAGCTATTAAGGGATCTATAGAATATAACAAGTGGGAAACAGTTGTTCTTAAAATAGTTGGTTAGGGACGTGATTTCATCATGGAAGGCGGCCCAACGGCTCCCGGACATTTGGCCGAAAATGCAGCAGACGTATCTGCTTGTAGGTCACACCCCCAATCGTTCTGTTAATTATAGAAAGCAATCTTAACAGTTCGAAAACAGTAGGCACTTACTTTGAGTTTACCATCTTAATTGTTGAATTTGGTCACTGCCATTTTCAGCTCAAACATTTTGAACTAGCCATGCTCAAACGAAACCAACTTTGTTAGTAACCTACCTCGACACTGATGCAGTTGCTGGTCAGAAGTTTTAAAGCTAAGTTTATGTTTCCCCAGTTTATTTTAAATGCCTGCTATATGTATTTATATTTATGTATTATAGTAATGTGTCATATTATATATATATATATATATATATATATATATATATATATATATATATATATATATATATATATATATATATATATATAACACCCACCTTCTATTTGCCGTCTAGTTTCAAAGCTAAGGAAAGAACAATTAAATTGGGAGTTAACGATCGAGATTGTAAAATCAGGGGTTACATTGAGATCATCGAAGAAGTATCAGATATTAAACACAATGCTCGTGTCTATCATTGAGAAATATAAGGAGTATAACAAATACATTAATAAAAATTTGCGCGCAATCTTTAAATACTTATGAACATACATCTTACTGTATTTTTATTTTTATTTTATAGTGTTCTTTTGGCAATAAACTGTTAATTAAAATACTTAAAGTATTTTTGTTACCATTCACACTTGTAAATTTTCGGCCAAATGTCCGTTCGGTTGAATATCCGTTGGTCAAATGTCCGTCAGTGAAATGTCCGTCGGCTAACTAGAGGTAAGCGTAAAAGGTCTTTGAAGTAGAGTGGGTATAGAATTCATTTTGAAATTGTAGAAACAGGAACCGTAAAGATTGGTACCTAGACCAGTGAAAGTGCTTTTCCTAAAAATGCCAGTATGGAAGCCAATCTCATCCCTTGTAATTCGGAGTTGTGGGACTCTATTTCTAAAGTGAATTTAATGTTAGGCTGCCTGGAATTTACATAATCTAAAAAATTATCAGCATGATAGTCGTGTGTGAAGAGGACGAAAGTATCGTCAATGTAGCGCTTCTTGAATAAAGGGTGAAAACTAAAGGCCTCTACACACTGTCAATAAAATTGACAATAATGCCGAGATTGTCCATCATATTGACCGTGTAGTTTTAAGATTGATGGGTATTTCAATAGTATTGAATCATTCAAAAGGTTCCGACTTGACGAGGAAAGATTACTGCCGTCTGTGGATAATATTGATCAATTTTGAATCTATGGCCCCAAGGCAGTCAGGAAAATTCCATCTTTCATAGGATTCATTGGCTACTACTTCCACTCATGTGGCGATTTTGGTAGCTGAAACAATGTGTAATACATTACTGTTAGTTTATAACTCCATGATACATGTTAAATTTTGCTATTAATTTTATTTATATAAATGCAAATTGTGTGGAGATATGTAAATATAGTACACTGTGGCATTAGCTATAATTATTATTATCAGCTACGCGGCAATTCCCAACCGGTAGAGTAAAATGCTATAAAACCGAGGACATCAGCAGGGAATCCAGTCCCAAGAAGAAATACGAGAAAAAAAAAAAAAGTTAGCAAATGGAAAAGTCTGCGGGTACAAATGAGCCTCCCCACTTTTTCGGGAAATCTTAAGAGATATGGGGGAAAATAGCTACTTTTCATCACTCAAACATATAAAACTGAACATAAGCGTGACATAGTTCCTATATATATGATATTAGCGACTTATATATATAATATATAATATATATATATATATATATATATATATATATATATATATATATGTGTGTGTGTGTGTGTGTGTGTGTGTGTGTGTGATATATATATATATATATATATATATATATATATATATATATATATATATATATATATATATATATATATATATTTTATAATATTATATCATATACTATTTTTTTTCTATTGCATGCTGTTTGTTCTGCTCCTGGATTCTCCGGTAAAAAGAGGAAGACATTGGATGAGAGACAGGAGCTGGTATCTTGCTTGCAAGCGCCTTCGAGAGAGAGAGACGATCATGAAAAAGTTGAATCTGCTTGGGCCTGTGAATTAAGGAATATTGGCCCTATGCAGGATGTGTACGCAAAGAAAGCTATGAATAATATTCTTTTCGAAGCTCGACTGGGTACACTGCTCCGAAATTCAGTTTTTAATGGACCGTCCCTTGAGACCAACAGTAAAGCTAAAGCTATTAAAGTTTCCAACTCTGCCCCTGATAATAACCAATACCATTACTTTCCTTTAATTACTGTAGCTCCAAATGTCCAAGCATAATCTGAGTCAAATGTTATTTTCATCTTGCATTTCACCATTTCAACCCTAGGATTACTTAATACTATATTACTGGGCAAAAACGTTAATTAAAGCTTTGCAAGTATCTATGATGATTTGGCCAATGGACTGTGTAGATATAGCAAAATCAAATTTCAGGTGTTCAAAACACATTCCAGTGATAAGATAACGTAAGGTCACAGGTAAACGCTGACTAACTGGGATGGCTCCTCTCTTATTTGTGCTGCGTTTCATCATTAATGGAGTCACCATGTCCAATAAATTCATCAAAGATATCCTGTACATCCTCATATAATTTCTAAAATCACTTGGCGCACTGAAATAAGTTCGTTGCGTAAACTTTCCTGGCTAAATAAGTTCCTTTGTTTATGCAACGCTTTCACCAAAAGCCGCATTTTCTTTTTCTTGGGCGATCACAAACAACAACGCCACAAACACGCAGGCCATATCTGTGTCAGAGAGCATGTTTTCCCTGTAACTATCAGGCGAGAAGTGAAGGTATTGACAATGTTATTGGGCTATGTGTGGTCAACTATATAATATTGAACCAATCTTATTGACGTCAAAATATTGCCCGTATGTGGAGGCCTTAAAGGGGCAGTTATCTAGTATTTGCTCCTCCAGGGAGTTCATAAAGATATTGACGAAGGTCGGGCCCAGGGGACTGACTACCCATCGCCATCCCCTCCACCTGTCTGTAGAGTAACATCAAAAACGAAGGTTGTGTCCAGTAAAGCCAGCTCTAAATGTTGTTTCAGATAGGGTTTACTAAGATTATTAAAAAGGGAATCATCGAAGGGAAATCATTTATTTATGATAATCTCAATAGTCTTTCGCACAGGAACGTTCGTGAACAGGGATTCAACATCGAAGCTTGCCATGATCAATTCGAATCCTGCGTAATCATTTCATCCTTAAAAGCACCGAAGTTTTTTTTTTTCTTTCTTTCTTTTTTTTTAGTTTATAGAAGTTATTTGCCAGTGGTTCAAGTAACGGGACAAGAAATTTAGCGAGTCTGTAGTTGAAGGTATTCATAGAGGAAAGAATGTATTTTAGGGAGCCCATAAATGACTCCATACGACGATCCTGTAACATAGAGATTTTTTTTATGTATTTTCATCTCTTATCCTATTTTGTTTAAGTTTCCTTAGAAATCGGTTGATTTCATCCTTGGGTTTAATTATATTATAATGGTCAGGGATATCAACTTTGTTTGATTTGGATGGCTCATTTAGAATGATATTCATTTTATCAATGTAATTTTGTTTGTCAAGGATGACTGTACCTCTACTTTTGTCCGGGCGCCTGATAATCAAGTCTTCGTCTTTAGCTAAACTTCTAAGGGTGTCGTAATCGTTCTTTGTGTGGAAAGGTGTCCATCTCGTCTTAAGATTATTAAAGGTATTGTGAGTTAAAGTTGAGAGTTGGGATCTTAAAAATTTTGCATTTTTACAAAAAGGGAGTTTCATTATTCTCTGGAATAGTAATTCTAAAGGTTAAAAAATTGCTGATAATTTGGTTTGTAACTGAGTAGGCAGAAGTCCTCTCCTAAAGATAATAGAAACTATTCTCTTTTGGACAATATGCCCTTCGAAAAGTTTAACACAGAATTGACGCTATAATTGAAGGGTGGAACTGTGATTCCTAAATTGTTCAAGTTCCTAAAGTGACAACTTTCACACGCTGATAAGGCCAAGATATGGCCTTCACCTACTGATCAACTGCCGCTCACTCGAGAAATTTGCCAAAAAATACAAGTTAAATTTGGATCTAAATTTTCTACGGTATTGTCAGTCAGACAGCTTCGTTCCAAAATTCGTTATGTTTAAAGTGTAAAAAGCTTCTTTACATGATTCAGAACTCTACAGCAAGAAACCTTCTTGAGACAGAAATCCGTTCTAAATCCAGAGTTTAATCGTGCGTATGACACCGTGATAAGACACAGGACTATTGTTTATCACTCTTTAACTTTCTTAAATTCAGATATTTCAACAGTTTATTTAAAAAGTCTGTCTCCACCTTCATACGAACCACCGAAGAGAGACATTTTAGGAAACTGAACAATTTAGGACTCACAGTTCCATCCTTCCATGATAACATCAATTCTGTGTTCAACTTTTCGAAGTGCACATTGCCCAAAAGAGAAGAGTTTATATTATGTTTAGAACAGGACTTCTGCCTACCTAATTACAAACTAAATTATCAAAAAAAATTTTTTTTTTAACTGTTAGTGATGTGATAAAAATTCATAATAGCGCTACGTACGTCAAACGTTCGACTTTGTTAACATGGCAGAGGGGGTTGGATATCGATTCTAATTACAAATACCTGAGTTCAACAGTGACTTTTACAGTCGGAATCGGTATCAACTTACTCCTCACTTGTTGTCTGAGTCTGTAACATCACTGAAGTCCTTGATTATGGAATCGGCCTTAATAAAAGAGAAGCAGGTAATGAACATCTCAAAAGGCGCGTGGGTTTCAGATGTCGTCGACGAAGTTTTCATTCAACCAACGCTTAAGAAGATTAAAGGAAGATTATCAGCGGGGGTGACCTAAATTGGCTTACTTGTGGACGGATCTCTTGGTATAAATACCACCTTTTCTGTAAACTTTTCTCATTCATATACCTGAAGAGAGAGCAGCAGTCTCTGAATATAGTAACTTTTTCTCTCTACAATTTTGGTGTTTTTTATGGGCTCCTTATATTAGATATATAATTATATATATATTATATATATATATATATATATATATATATTATATATATATATATATATATATAGCATGTACGATGTAAGGAGCTGGCAACCCTAACAACCAATTTTGGAAGGTGCTATCAGAGAAAGAGGCTGCTTCAATTTAGAAGTGTAGCAATTGGTTCACGCTCGCTGGGCCCATCGATTCCTACCACACTTCCTACCATCATTGCACCCGGTCGAAAATAGAACAAGGAAAACGGTGGGGGGGCTTACACCTCATCCCTGATGACTTGCCGAAAAACCAAAAAGCTTTACACCGGTAATGTCACCATTTCCAAGAGCAAAAAGGTATTTAATTATACATACTGCATATATAAATGTGTGGGTATGTATAATATGTATATATATATATATATATATATATATATATATATATATATATATATATATATACATGTGAGTGTGTGTGTGTGTGTGTGTGTGTGTAATGGGAATGAACACTAGACCTATATGATATATAATTAAAAACTCTAAATGAGCTCGATAGTGAGTGACAGGCAGTTGGAGGCAAAAACAGACCAACTTCGAACGTTAGTGTCTGAGACGTGCAAAACAGTGAATTCGCCACAGGACAAATTTTATAAACATACCCAATCGCACCAGAGAGACCGTGGGCGCGCAAATGACCTCAATAGCGGAAAGCTCACATGACTGTGACGTCAGAGGTCGAGAGAGTTCATGTGAAATGGAAAACGCAACGTACATCAGAACAGAGAAGACGTTAACGTGTGTACATTCATACATCTATTAGTGTGAGTGTATTTGTATGTCTGTTAGTAGGTGTAAGTGCATATGTCTGTTAGAGCAAATGAATGGAATAAAATCCCTAGTTTGGTGATTAATGGGGAATTATACGACAGACGTTGAGTATGTTACCATGCCATAGAAAGTGCTTGGAGATCCCAGAGATGAGGTAAAGTGAAAGAAAGACTTTGGAAGAAAACTTGTACAGCAACATTAATTTCAGCTTCTAGAAAGAGGAAATGCAGAAAGATTTATAAGACATTTATCCATTGCACTTATTGATGCATTTCAGTGTTTGATAATTATGGTTTCATTTTCAGATGAACTCGACTTGATGCTACCTAAAAATGAATTCTCTAGACTTTAATTTGACATTTATTCGATAAAGACTTATAGAGATACTTGACAGCGGAGATAGTTCTGTCCAATATGGTGATGCAGGGCAGTAATGGTGCTTTAATGACTTTGGGATAGTTTAATTCATTTTGTCCAATATGATTATGTTGAAGAGTATTGTTGTTTTAATTATTCTTTTGGGATTTCTTCAATTCATTTTATTTCATCTTTCATGTTAGTTATTTTGGGAAATAAAGGTTCTATTTTGTATAGAGAGAGTTTGAATTCGCCTAAGATTTAATTATTGACTTTCAGCTAGCTGCAGGGATGAAGGGCGATGAGAATTAACCAAGAGACGGTAACTACAGTAATACCTGGATGAAAGGGACTGGCAGCGCAGTAATACCAGGATAAAAGGGACAGTCACTACAGTATCAGGATAAAAGGGACAGCTACCAGGCTAAATGGAACAGTCACTACAGTAATACTCTAATAGAAGGGACTGGCAGCGCAGTAAAACCCGGATAAATGGAACAGTTACCACAATAATAAAAGGATAAATGGAATAGCCACTACAGTAATACCTGGATAAAAGTGACTGGCCGCCCAGTAAAAGGTGGATAATTGGGAGTCACTGCAGTAATACCTGGATAAAAGGAACTGGCAGTGCTGTAATACCTGGATTAATGGGACTGTCACTACAGTGATAACTGGATAAAACGGATAATCAACTAAGTAAAACCTAAATAAATGGGACAATCATTACATTAATACCTGGATAAATGGGACTAGCTTTGCAGTGAAAAGTGGATAAATGGGACTAGCTTTGCAGTGAAAAGTGGATAAATGGGACAGTGACTGCAGTAATACCAGTCACTATAGTAATACAGATAAAAGGTACTGACAGCGCAGTAATACCTGGATAAAAGGGACAGTCACCACAGTAACACCAGGATAAATGGAACTGTCACTACAGTAATATGCAGATAAAAGGGACTGGCAGCGCAGTAAAACGTGGATAAATGGGACAGTCACTACAGTAATACCTGGATAAGTGCAACAGTCTCTACAGTAACAACTTGACAAAAGGGACAGTCACTGGAGTAATACCTGGATAAACGGGACAGTCACCAAAGTAAAACCTGGATAACTGTGACAGTCACTGCAGTTATATCTGGATAAATGGCACAGCCACTACAGTAATACCCGGATCAAACCACAGAAATACCTGGATAAATGGTACAGTGAATACAGTAATACCTGGATAAAAGGGACTGGCAGCGCAGTAATACCTTGATAAATGGGTGAGTCACTACAGTAATACCTGGATAAAAGGAACTTGCAGCATAGTAACACCTGGATAAAAGGGACAGTCACCGTAGTAATATCGGGATAAAAGGGGCAGCCACCAAAGGATACCTGGATAAAATTAAGTCACCGCAGTAATGTCGGGATAAAAGGGACTTTCATCTCAGTAATACATGCCTTAAAGAGATTGTCAGCACAGTAATGCCTGGGAAAAGGGAACAGTCGCCACAGTAATGCCTGGAATAATGGGCCAGTCAGCACAGTATAACGGCACAGTTTCTAAAACAAGAGATGCAGAAAACCTTTCAATTTTTCGATAACTGTATCACTTTATTCAGCAATGCTCCTCTCTGCCCACAATAGATTCTCAGGATATTTCTCTCTTCTCCTTGATCCTGAGATACAGGGAGGCAGCGAAGGAGAGAGAGAGAGAGAGAGAGAGAGAGAGAGAGAGTCACCCTTCTCCCTCTGCGCCACCTCCGAATGCCTCTGCGAAGTTAAAGTTTTGCCTGAAGTGGCTCTCCGTAGGGGGATTAGAAAGGCTCCGCCTGGAATATGAGTCGTGACTGAGTGAATGCTTCCCTTCTTCAGCCGCCTCTGAAGGGCGCTCAAGAGTTTCAGTGGCAACTTGCCCCTAAAGGTCCCTTCCTTGGACCATTTATCCCCCCACCCCCCCCCCAACCCCTCACTTCCAATGTCCCTGAATCCCCTTCCTCGCCCTCTCCCCATTCTTCCGTGGTGGATCAACATGCTAAGTTTTTTTTTTATGCACTGTTTTCTTGCTGTCATTTAGGTTTTCGGATTTCCAATAATCATTCTCTCTCTTCTCTCTCTTTCTCTCTCCATACACACATACGTACATTTACACACTGAAGTTCTAAAATAAATGATTAAGATATGAATTCCTCTTTCGATTATTTACTAATCTAGCCTTTTATTTTCATTTTTATTTGTGTATTGTTATGCATTTAATTCACACCTTCACGGAACGTAACGTCAACAAGAATGTTCCTGAGAAAGGACTTTGCTTCTTCTTCTTCTTAAACAATATACGTTCCTCTTATGCAGACCAGGTAGCTATTTCTGTTCTATCTTCCTTAAGTCTCAGCGGCAGCTGAGGACTCAGCCATAAGCTTAAGCGTTCCAGTCACTCCCTAAGCTTAGGAATTCTACTCAGCAACAATGAAGATTCGTGGGAGAGAAAACAAGCCAACAAACAAAAAATCAAACAAAGAACTATAAGGAGACCTGGGAAAGTAACGAACAAGAGAACATCACTGACGACAAAATAAACAAGTAGTTGCTAAATAAAAACAGAAAAGGCAAACAATGAACAAGGAAGCAATACGGACGGGATAACAAACATGAACGACACCGACGCAGTAAAGCAAATAATCATACAATAGGAGATTTGTGGACAGGTCCGTGAACAAAAGAGGAACGCTCTTAGGTAAGAAACTAATCAAGCGAACACGAAAACAACGTCAGCTCAAGGACAGGAAAACTACAAGTTGCGCCGATGTAAAACAACAAACTAAAAAGATATTGGCATGTGAGAATATGCAAACATAACAAGGAAGTCATATTGTGTGCAACAAACAAACGAGGGAGACACACTGGGTTGGCTGCATCGAACAAACAAGCAAACGAATCTGTAACATGAAATGAAAAACAAACAAACAAATCGCATTCAAATGGAAGGCAACAACGAGCGGCGTTCTATTGAGCACAATCAGCATATCGGAGAAAGACTCCCCTTCCTATTGGAGGAAGTGTCTCCGGAAGGGGGCGGGGTCAAGATTAATAGAGATGATATTATTGGAACAGGAACTACAAAAGGGAGGGGCCATTAATCTGTGGAGTGACCGCTTATTGACATTTCCCTCGATAACAGGTCAATAGACCTTAAGCCGGTGATGCATCTTGCAGGCAAACAAGGTGAGACTGTGATTGATCAGGGCAGGTGGGGAAAATGATGTGACTGATGAAGATTTTTATTTTAATAGTTTTTTTTCTTTATGCCAGCTCCACGAAAAAATTACGTAATCATCACTATCAAATTCCCATTCTGATTCGTAAAGTTAATATAGTGGGCTAACTGTTCCCATTCAAAAGAAGTGAATAACAGCCACTGCCAAATAAACCTTCTTATGACTGATTTCTAGGACAGAAACTTTCACACTTCGCTGCCAACACATCACATTCACAATGTAATACAGTGTCCCCAACCCACAAAGACATTCTACTTTATTCATCAGTCTTACAGACCTTTTC
>NC_087208.1:80366378-80393236 GCF_015104395.2 Macrobrachium nipponense
GCTGCTAGGTGAGCATTGAAATATTCTAAAAGAATACTCATTCATATTGTTTTGTGCCCACTAAGCACATTTCTTTTGACCTCTTGTACAACTGAGATGGATGCTTCTTCATGCGGATCCTTTGTCTTTGGTGCTTCATATTTTTTAAGAGTATCTGATGATCTCTTCTTGGTGTACCAAAATAGCAACTATGATGGTACCACACTTCAATTGCAATTGGATCACTGGTCAGAAAGTGCAAGCACTATACTATCATCTCGCAATCTTGCAGCCTGATGGATTCCATCTCCAGCTTCAAAAGTTATGCACTGGACTAGGGGCAGAAGGTTCTTTTTTTGAGCTTTATCATACTTTCTAGTCTAACAGATCACACAGAGTTTGGACAGGGAGCTGACCTTGGAACGATAATGCCGTTTGAATGGTTGTACGTCTTCATTGTCACCAGATTCAACCAAGTTTTCATCTCTTTGTCTTTTGAACCTTGCAATGTGATCTCGATTTGTGTGGGCCTGATAGCAGGTCCGATGGTAGATGCTGAATAGTCCATTGTCCCATGCGTCCTTCAAACATTTATAGATTTCGTCATTTCTTTCTCAGGCTGCATTGTAGAAAGTTTGCCAGGTGACTTTGGAGAACGGAGTCAATTTACTAGTTGTACCCTCTTTATGACAAAGACACTTTGGAAAGTCTACTTGAGGATTAGTAGGAATAATTAGGCCAGGATCTATATCAAAATAAGCATTTCTAATCATGTATATTCTACTAGCTTCTACAATACTCCGCATTTACTGCGGATTCTTCACTATCACCAGAAAACTTACTGTCTACAAAGAAAAAAGAAAGAAGAATTATTAGGTAAAGCCATCGGAGCACCCATAGCCCTTATTATGGTCAATAATGGCATGAACTTTTCCAGTTGAAATCTTATCAAAATTTTCCTAATATACCTACTTGTGCGTGTAGAAAGTTTGGAAAAGCAAAACTAATAAAACCAAAAATTGTGTAATATTATTACTATACTATTTCATATCGTTTCCATATCAAAACTATTAGACGTAGAACATTTTTGTTAATTACATTTGAAAGATCATAGAATTTTGAATTATACACAGTTATCATATATGACAAAATGTTAAATTAAGATAAAAAATACTGATTTTATCATAAATTGCGTCAATAATCATCATTTTTGCCAAATTCAAAATTTAATAACGTAGATTTGTAGAAAATTTTAAGGCCACAATGATAGTGAAATCATTCAAATATAGGTTATAGGTATTATACAACCCAAAAATTATCTTTAAATCTAGGGAAAGATATCTGTATAGGGTAGGTGTAAAAATCATGAAATTAAACATGTTTCAGGGTAACTGCTGACCTGGAAACAGGCGGAAATGGATAGCAGACATATTTTCCTATAGTTTGGTACCAAAAAAGTGAGCTTAACAGAGGGAGCCAACGAACTCGAAATTTAGCCCCCTTATTGGAAATCATGCGATGGGCCACCCACAGAATCTTAAAATCATTTCCAAGATTTCCACACACTCAGCTGCCTTCTTTGCCTCATCTACTCGAAGTAAGCACCTTCCGCCATTCGTTCATAGCTCAACCGTTCTAGTTTCCATTAACTACATAGCTATGTCGCACTCACAGTTACATAACACTTTTTTAATTATGAATAATTTTACTTTCGTTAATTTTTGAAGTGCCTTTTAATTGTCCACAATTCATACACTGTATCATCTGCAAGCACCAATTATACCAAAATCCATTAACAACCTCTTTTCTTATCCCAAAACTTTCACCTACATCTCATTTCCTTTCTCATCCACACCCATAACGAGAGTAAACAACCACGGATACACACTTTAGCACCAAAACCGTTACTCTCCCTTGTGCATACTTTAACGTGCTATGCTTCTATCTACATGTCTTCTATATCATGCATTCTGAACTGCCTTTCTATCTAGTCGTCAGAAGAGTATGTAGGTCCATGTATGCCATGTAGGGTACAGCTTCTCTCCTTCTCTCAAGTTTCTCACTGTTTTGTAACACTCTCGTCGGTGTCTAAACTCACAATGTTCTTCCATTATCAATCCTACTGTCACACGTCACTTCCTCAGTTGAAATCATAACATACACTTTATGAAATCGCATTAGTTCCACGTGCAAAGAAGTAATTATTGCTTTTACCCATTTCTTCGGAACATTTATCATATCCAGACATACCTTTCACTCCTTTCTCTCCGATTTTTCCTTCATTCTTTTGTAACACTTCAACCAGATAATGATCAGCTGTAACTGCAGTCACTCCTCTTCGTGCCATTATGCCTATTCTGCACTAGCACATAATCAAGCAAAATGTTTTCTCACTAATGTCCCTCTCAAGGTTACTCCTAGCTATTCATTTTTGGAAGCCACGTATTTTCAGCAATCAACTCTCTTTCCATAAACACATGGCCACAATACTTCATCTCCATTGACGACAGGCACTCCATTCTTACCAAATGATCCTTAGTTGTGTGCTCTTACGTCACCTGGCACTACCAAACCTAGCTAGACAAAGGTCAGCCTCTTCAATAAACATTCTCTTTCACTATTATTCTTTTCATCCTTGGACTATACACACTCTCTGTTGCAGCTTTTTCTCGTGCAGCATTCAGTCTTCCATTAGCAGTCTTTTAGCTTCTACCTAAGACTCTTTCACCCGCCCCTAAAGTCTTCCTGACACCACAGGCAATGCCTCTCCGCCATTCCTGTACCTGCCCACATACCCCTTTACTCTGGTCTCACTGACTGCCGGAAGATATTCGGAGAGGGAAGCCCCAGAAGATTTTACCCTTCACAAATCTCTTTGTTCCTCAAGATTTTGTTCTAAACATAACATGCGAGCTATCAATCGAAAATGAAGCACATTCTAGAACCGACACGTTTATGCTCTCCATTTAAAAGACGCCTTAGAGAAAAGTTGTTCCTAAAAACGAAAGAAAATTAAAAATGAAGTTTTGAGTTCCTCAAAGGACCAAGGCACATTATTAGCCAAAAAAAGTGTTGCCTCTCATTATTGGATTCCGATTGCAATATTGACGACCATAATTTTCAAACTCCTTTCTTCAAGAAGTGACTGATAGTTTTTTGCGGGGCTATTTTTGTACCGAGATTTTTTCCAATTGATTTGTCTAATGTCTGGTTTCCAAGCTAATCCTTGAGAGTCTTTCTAATTTTATCAAGTTCATGCCTAAAAAATGGTGGATACTCTCCTTTTTGGATATTCGTCTTCTCTCTCTACTTATTCCTAATCAGAAATAAATTTCTTGGGCTTAATCCTTTTGTATATTTTCATAATTTGCTTGTGTCGTTTCCATAATCCCTCCGAGCAGATATTTATGAGTCTTGGTTTTGATTTTTATTTTAGTTCAAAATGTTTTGTTAATTGTTAGAATTTCCAAACTTCTTATTTAGAGAAAACTAATGGCCAAAATTAGATGTAGTGTCAGAATTCCTGGAGTTAACTAAAAATGGAATAAAGTAATTCTTTTGGTATTATATAGAAATCAAAAGTCAAGCTCCGAAAATTTATACAACTTAAACATTCGTGATAAATAAACAAAACTGAAACTACGATAACTTATTTTTTTCACAATAATAAGCTATTGAATAGCCCAAAACTCAGAAAATATCAACCACTCCTTGAGAAGAAGTTTGAAAATTCCACACGGAGGTATTGCAATCGGAATCCAATAATGAGAAAAGCCCTACTCTTTTTGGGCTAATGCTGTGCCTTGGCCTCTGAGGATTCAATAACTCTCTTTAATTTTTTTTGGAGTAAGTTTCTAAGATGGTGTTTTATTAACTAAAGATACAAGTTATTTTTTATAGTCTTTCAGTCTTGTTTGGTTAATCTATATATTTTATATTAGAGGGGAAAATTGGAAGGTATATATATATCTATGTATATAATATATATATATATATATAGGATATATATATATATATAATATATGTGTGTATATATATATATATATATATATAATATATATATATATATATATATATATATATATATATATACCTTCTCTCTGTCTCTCTCTCTCTCTCTCTCTCTCTCTCTCTCTCTCTCTCTGCTGAGGGGATGAATATATTCTAGATATAGCTTGTACAATGTATTTCATATTTGGTTAACATTCATACACACACACACACACACACACACACACACACCCATATATATATATATATATATATATATATATATATATATATATATATATATATGGGTGTGTGTGTGTGTGTATGAATGTTAACCAAAATATGAAATACATTGTACAAGCTATATCTAGAATATATTCATCCCCTCAGCAGAGAGAGAGAGAGAGAGAGAGAGAGAGACTACGCAATAAATATCAGAGTGAGGAAATGTTGGAACAGTTAGCCCAGGCGAAATTTGGACAATTTCTGCGTTGAAACGGGATGCAGGTATCTCTCTCTCTCTCTCTCTCTCTCTCCTCTCTCTCTCTCTCTCTCTATCACAATCCTCCCAATTTAGCTGCCATCCGAAATCCTCAAATCCAGCGGGCAAAAGTGGCAGGACGGAGTGCGGGAAAGAGAGATCGAGGTTAGTATGTCCGTCCGAGTACCGGAGGAAATCGGAACAGGTATCAGACGCGAGATCCGATATACATGGCAAATTCCCTTGGTCTAACATTATTGTAGCCTGTTTGTAAAATCTGTTAAATATTTCGAAGTTGTTAACTCGTATCATGGAAGCTCATACACTCATTCCGCTTCCAAGTCCCAATAAAGGAGGTGAATTGATCGAAGGATTGAGAAGGTCAGAGAGCTAACAGAGTATGTCAATTGTTTGTCGTATTTTTTGTGCTTTTGAACTGGAAGAAAAGATATACACTTCAGTCAGTTACAATTCATAGATGTGTAAAAGTATTCTCTGAATTGTTAAATGAATTTTAAGAATATGTTTATTTCTGTGTCTTTCAGACTACCAATTCAATTTTTTCTTTCAGCTCTGAGGAGTTACAACTGCATTTTTGGTTGACCATATTGTTAGACCTGAGCCCGAAGAGGCCATTGGATTGTCCATACCGTCAGCCCTAGAATTGCTAACGGCATTCTGTTGCTTGCATATTCAGTTACGTTTAAAACAACGGCATTTGGCTGCCTTTACTCTCATGCACCCTCACAGTAGTTTTTAAGTTTCTTCGGTGCAATCGAGTTTTCTGTACAGTTTATATGCTGCATTAAACTCTCAGCCACCGCCCAGTGGTGGCCTAGGCTGTTTGCACCTGCAACGGTGCCAGGCGCACTATCATGGCCAACTTTAACATTAAATGAAATAAAAAAAAAACTACTGAGGCTAGAGGGCTGCAATTTGGTATGTGGACGGTTTGCAGCCCTTTGTCTAGCCTCAGTAGTTTTTTAAGGTCTGTTACAGAAAACTAAAAACCAGAAACCTTCCTAACGCACACATGATCTGAGCGCCGATATCTACAGTAAGCCTCATTTCGTTCTTTAACAATTGCAAAGTACCGAAAGCCGCGAAATTTAGTTATTCGAAAGAGGAGGAACTATGAAACGTTTCATTTCAGTAAAATAAATCCCAACAACGGTTAAGGAAGAAGCACATAAACCATTTTCTTTGAGCTTTCTTTCAAGCAGAATTTGCGCAGATTCTGTTTACTCCTTTACTCGCTGACCGTTTTACATATTTTCTATTTTCTATATAATCGTCCAGGTCTGGTGGAGAACGCGTCAACTGACCAGCTGGATGGACAAAGAAATGCCCGGGGAGAAATCTGTACAAATAATCATCGAAGGAACTTGTATTCATCACCTAAGGACGCTATAGACTTACTTTCTCAGTAATATGAGGTTATATGAGAACATAATTGATGATGTAATTTTCTAACATGCAAAATTTTTTTACGTCCTAAGATTTCAACGCATCCTTACATAGGTCTAGTGACACACACAAACGTACACACTTTTTAATGTTACCACAAATTATTTTATATAAATATAAATATGTATATATAGTATATATATATATTATATATTATATATATATATATATATAATATTTATATATAATATATATATAGATATAATATATATATTATATTATATATATTTAATATATAGAGGGGGAGAGAGAGAGATTATATATATAAATAAATATATATATATATATATATATATATTTATAATAATATATATATATATATATATAGCTTTAGCTGTGTTTTTTGTATATAGGCGTATAGATACGTATATAGACAAAGTAAACTTAGTTTTACCAGACCACTGAGCTGATTAGCAGCTTTCCTAGGGATGGCCCGAAGGATTAAATTTTTTTACGCGGCTTGGAAGTAATTGGTTTCTTAGCAACGAGTATACATGCATTCAATTGCATAAGGATAGATGACTGCTATTGGACTAGGGGCGAAGAAAGAGGAACGGAAACGAAACGAAAATTACGAAATACGAGTCAGCTTTCATTGAGGTGCTAACTGACATCTCTCAGGTAGCTTTGATACTTCACGCACGAGGAGTAAGGAGATAAAGGGGAAGGTAGAGGACTGCAAAACGAATAGGAAAGAGGGATCACGATAAGGAGGTCGAGGGTTGAGAAGGATGGGTGGATGAGGAAGCAATGATGGGAAAATGTGATAACAAAGGTAGGAGGAATTGGACAGGCGTTTGGAGAATGCTAAGAAATATGATAAGAAGAAGAATTTGGAAGGAGAAAGAGGTTCGTTCGTAGGAGGAACTGGGAAAGAGCGGGAGAAGAATATTAGAGAATGAGGTGGATGGGGGAAAAGTGAGGTTAGATGTGAGAGAAGAAGGAATGGGCGAATAAGAGGCGTGGGAAGGGAAGGAGAAGATTATGAAAGGAATAGGAAAATGGGTGATAGGTTCGGGAAGGACAAGGGGGAGGAGGAGGAGGAGGAGGAGGATCAGATTCGAAAGGGGGCAGGGGGAGATGAAGGCGAAGGAAGCGGCGCCCATTTGTATCCCTCGAGAACTTCCTGGCCCCGAATGACCTTGTTTACTGAAGAAGAAACCTCAGTTCTGGATGATGGATGGTGGAGGAAGCATCGGTCATTTCCAGAGGATAGAGAGGATAGGGAGAGAGAGAGAGAGAGAGAGAGAGAGAGAGAGAGAGACGAGAGAGAGCGGGAACGAAAGCCAGGTCAATGAATATTTGAAGAAAGAAAAAGTGTACGAGTATGCAGGAGCTGGGGAGAGGAGCGCAAGAGAGAGAGAGAGAGGCTTCTGTGAATATTTCAAGAAAGAAAACTTTTATGCACTACATGGGAGAGAGAGAGAGAGAGAGAGAGAGAGAGGTAAATCAGTATTTCAAAGAAGAGAAATTGCATATTGGAGAAGGGTTAAGAGACTGACAGGGAAGAGGAAACTTGTAGCGTCCTGAGATACTACGAATTTTGAAAATACGGAATAAAGGTCGCAGGAGACTAACTGGAAGACAAAGGGGAGGGAAAAAGGATAAGAATAAGAAGCTGAACAGAGAACAGAGGAAAGGGGAACCTGGGAACATATCAAATGAAGTAGCGATACCGAAAGCTGCAGTATTCTGAAAATTAAGTGCGTATTTGTATAAAAAAAAAAATCATCCTTCTTGGAGATACGTAATTCATGAATGATTGTACTATGTTTTTATACGTCACAATTTTGCAAACTGTACGGTCATTGGTTCTGCAGCTTCATGATACAAGAACAATAATTACTATAAAAAGAAATAGAAGTAGCGATACGTCTTTGCAACGGCTATCTGTCACATGTCTTAAGCTGAAGATAATGCTTTGTCGCTTTTGTATTTGTGTAGTCCCGAAGTTCTTCAGAAATCAACTAAATCTCACGAACTTTTGATTAGATAAAGAAAACAAATATGAGCAGCTGTAAGCCTAAGAAACCAAGAAGAAATGACTCAAGAAAGGAGGAAGTGTAATCCATTACGAAATCAGAGGAAAATAACGGTACCGATATACAGATAATGAGATTTAGAAAACGGAGACGGACAGAAAGAGTTAAAGAATATGGAAGAACGCAATGGTTGAAAGTGTGATCCAGAGGAAAATAATCTCTTCTTTTTGTAGAGAAATAAGCGATTAAAATTAAAAGAAATAAATATTAATTGACGCCTCGGAATTCTCCGGCCATATCGTCTAAACATGGGATGAAAATAGAAGGAAGCTTTGGATACTGTCTCACGGGAAAACATTCAGGGAGCAGGAGAGAGGAGAGAGAGGAGAGAGAGTAGAGAGAGAGAGAGGAGAGATCCATGAAAGAAAGGGCACAAAAATAGGGTAATGAGGGTTCAATAATTACCACCTGATAAAACCCTTCATTAATTAGCTGAGGGAAAAGGGTGAGGAATATGATGGGAAAAAGGCAAAAAATATACCTGCAGTTCTTGATGAAAGAATTTCAGAAGCCAGAATTCTCTCTCTCTCTCATCTCTCCGAAATCTCTCTCTCTCTCTCTCTCTCTCTCTCTCTCTCCTCTCTCTCTCTCTCTCAGGCAGACTCCGCACAGGCATTTTCTTTTTTCCTCCCACATTTTTCTTTTTTCCCGGCTGGAAAAAAAAGGCAAGAGAGATGGAACAAAGGAAGAGGCCGAAAAGAAGAACAATTCTTTAATCCCAACAGAAATTGGAATTTCAATGAAAAGCCTTTTTCGACTTTCCTTTTTTTTTCTTTTTTTTTTTTGAGCCTTGCATTTAAATCTAAAGATAAAACTCTTTGCCTCTTAAAAGGTAACAAAAACCTAAATAGAAATATTTTGTCTTTGAAGTTAATTTGAATAACAGATTTTTTTTCTACTTAACAAATTCTTGCATCCACATCTACATCTAGAATCGGGACTACGGACTGAAAAATCATTGACATTCTTCGCAAAAAGAACAGAGCTCTCTCTCGTCCTCTCTCTATCTCTCTCTCTCTCTTGCTCTAATATTTATATATATATATATATATATATATATATATATATATATATATCATATATATATGTGTGTGTGTGTGTGTGTGTGAGTGTGTGTGTGTGTTCGCGCGCGTGTGCGTAATAAAGACTTCCAGTCAAGGAAGACGAATACGCCAAAATGCATCCAGATTTACGTCATCATTGAAAGGAAAACATTCTAGAGGAACTCGTTCACAGACCTCCTGAAGTGTTATCTTGGACGAAACGTATTTTGGATTAATGCAAATTACCATATACATTATTGTTGATCGTTTTACAATATATTATCGCTAATTTTGCGCGTAACATTTTTGTATTCTCAAATATTTATATACAGTCCAGGGTTCTAACCTATGATTTTCTGGGTTGACAGAGGTGACTGTGGTCTATTGGGGGAAGTCATTCTAAGGTTAAATGAATCTGATGTTAATAAGTTATTTGCGGCTACGCACGCTCACAAACATACTCACATGTATACACACATAGTATACACACATATAAATACTCCTCTCTTCAACTGTGTGGACTAAGCATTGACCTGCTACTTCAGTTGTCGACGCATATATATTATATATATTATATATATATATTATATAATAGATATATATATATTATATTAGATATATATATAAACTCATTTTCTTAATCTAACTGTATCTTTTATATGATCCGATTTACTCCTCACAAACCCACTAAATCTCGTAAATGCAAGCAGCATTCATAAAGTCATCTCACACACATTTAGATAAGGCCTAACACAGTTCTATCTCCCCCATTCTCTCAATCACTTCCTTTCCTTTTCATCATCAAAATTTCTACGCAATGCAACCACAACACTAACGTGGCATTTCATCACCTCTATCCTAAGTTCTTTATTGGCTTATAAATATAGCATATAAATCTTTCATAGCAAACGCCACGCGCAGCTGTTTCAGAACATGCATTTAATCTTTATAGTACCTTCTCCCAACAGTTAAACACATCCTGCTCCTTTCCTATCTGGCCCCCTGCCCCCTGTCTCGTCTCCCAGTATGCCATTGCATTTCTAGGCACACAGGAAACACTTCCCTTCAAAGACGTCATTCCTTGGGAATCCTCCCATCTGACATGAACTAGTCTTCCGTCACATTGCACTCACCTCCCCAATGCAGTATTATATCACTAGGACTCTCATCAACTTGTATATTTCTATTTACCAAGTCTTCATGCCTCCCTCAACTTCTGCAATCCTTCATCCATATCATCTGCATCTAAGAAGTCCCAAGAGAAAGCTAATTCCTTCAAAGCAAGTCGTATTCCACTCCTTTCGGAACCTCCCCTCTCGCATATTACAGGATCAATTTGCTCAGCGACCTTTTTGTGTTCACTTCTTTTCAAGGTAACCTGATGATTTTTCTCCTGCCAACCTCTTTTTCGTAATTTTTCTTGTCTTTTATGTTTCCATCTCTTTTCTTTCTTACATCAGTTTCCCTATACTTTGAACTGTATTACAAATCATCTTTTTCAGTCTGTTAAATTTTTAGCTTCGCCAGCTCCAACATTCTAAATCAATTTTATTTTTTCTGTCAGTAGACTCATAGTCTCATAAAACTCTTGATGCCAAAGAATTCCACTTTTTAACATTTCATACTCCTCTAACCCCATAGTAGGGCATTGCTGTCAGTGCACTTTACAATGTGGCTATACCAGTTTTGTAGCCTTTCACTTTACCTCCTTTCTCAACTCCTTTTTTCCATCTTGCTATCTAACCTTTCGACCTTTTACTTCTTAGTGCAAATGTGGGTTTTCTCCCAGTTTCATCTTTAGATCTTCGTACTTCACCTCATTTAGTCACTGGGTTTCTCTGCTGTTCAGCCAATCCACCTCCCTCTTTTCACTGTCAAGGACTCTGAATTACCTAAATTTCATGGTTCAGTCATACATTTATTTCACACCCCCCACCAGCTTATTTTTTCACTTCCTCCTCATCAAACGGCCTCATCTTAATAACGTTTTGAGTCTATCCTCTTCTTTTATTATGATGACATCGTATACCTCCAGTAGCTCATCGTGAGAACATTAAATCCATCAACTTCTTCCATGTGCTTGCAAACACACTTGAACTTCTCCACTTTATTTACATTTTCCAGTGTATACCGGTGAACATTTTTCCATGGTAGCCCATTGCTCGCAAATCAAACATCTCTCAGACCCTCAACCTTTTCCGCATTACATGACACTCAAAATACCAGCAGTGTCATCACACACCTGCTTTTGCATTCAGGTTCCACCGCATTTTCACTATTCCCCCTCTCTAAACCCAGTTGTTTGTGCTCATTTGTGTATGTATAATCAAGCATTTACTGGCATATACATATTTCATAAATAGGTGTGTTTATGTACTGGATGTTTCGAAGTTAGAGCTCCCCCCTTCACAGAACAAATAGAAAGTTTTGAAGCTTTCTGTTTAAGCCTATCTTCAAGTACATTATCTTAAGTTTCTATTAAGCTATTTTTCATTTTACATTTCTTGTATTTTCAGACTGAGTGACGGAGTTAGATACGCCCATGGCTAATGACTCTGAGGAAATCAGATGGATATATCCGGGCTATAACCTTCAGAGAGGCCAGGGATGCTGGTGCATCCTTCATTTCACATTCCTGGATAGCTAAATATTTTAAAAGAGATGAATCCTTTGTTAAAAGAAACTGGAACAAAATCCATTTGACTGTCATCGCAAAAAGAGTGAGAATCTTGGAAGGCCTGAAGTCCTTTCTCAGGAGTCAAAAGACATCATAGCTGAGGCTGTGGGTAGACCAAGAAAGTCTTTATGTAAATTGGCCCTTGAACTAGAAACAATAAGGGGAAAGAAGAGAAGTTATAGTGCTGTATATTGTGAGTTGACAAAATCTGGTATCAAGCCATTTCATGTTATCAGCAAGCCCAACATCACTCAGCAACAGAGAGAAGATTGTGCATCCTTTTGTGGTTCATTTCTTAAAGATTGAGATGAAGCTGACTTTCTCCATGTTGCCGCATCAGATGAATTCTTCATTTACACAGTCAGGAAGCCAAATCATAAAAATGACATCTTTTGGGCTGCAAAGTTGGATGATATCAGCAATGACATGCACTATCACCAAGTTGTGAAATTTCCCGAATGTTTGGGAATTTTTCTGTTTCACAGCCAAACAGTTAATATGGATCATCACAGAAAAAGGACAGTCATGGAATGGCAAACACTTCAGAGAAACTGTACTTACTGGTAGACTATTTCCTTTCCTCAAAGATCCTGGAAATGTGTTATCTGTTGAAGAAGTCACATTTTTGCATGATATCGCACCATGTTTCAAGGCTCTTCAGACACAGGAGCTGCTTCAAAACAGTGGCATTGATTTCTTCTCGTCAAGTGAATTTCCAGGTAGCTCTCCTGACCTTAATGTGTGTGAAAACATTGGTAGTATCTTAAAGGATCCTGTTGAAGCGAGCACTGTGAACAATGAGGGTACCAAGCCTCGACGACCTGCGAAGAGAGGTGACCGAAGTGCTCAGGGAAATGAAGTTTCAGTCTCAGTTTTTTGTAATTTGCTGAAATCATACCCCTCAAGAATGCAGGCTGTGGTACAGGCAGATGGAGGCCACACAAAATATTAAATACTTAGAAAGAGACTTAAATAAATAATTGTTCTGAATTACTTTTGTTTTTGTCCGTATCAATTTTAGTTTATGCTGTAGAGGTGGGGGGGGGCCCTCTAATTTCGAAACACCCTGTATGTATTTACTATATGTATGCGGACACTGATAAGGAAAGAGAAAATACGAGAAGAAAGGTTAATTAGAAAGTTAAAAGTACCTTTAACCCTCTCTAGAACCAAAAGTGTATACGAGTATATATTTCACTGATATATATGTAAAATGCCTACGAGTAGATATATACATGTTCTGTAGATATATATAGCCAATTATTTACTCATTTGAATCTGTCTGCGCACATTAGAAAATGAAGTTAAATAGGAAAGGTAAATAGTCTCCATCCAGTGTGTGCTGGCGTCATTTAGAATTGACAATAGTCTGTCCCCCTCGAAAAGTGTTTTTCGCTTTGATGTCTTCAAGACTTTTTATATTTCAGGGTACTTGAATATTACATTAGAGCGCTGTGAGGGGAACTGTTTTTTTTTTTTTTTCATGAGGGTGGGGGGCGACGCTGAAGAAAATGTATTTTTCTAGAGGTTCGTCACATCGGTAAAAAGTTTTTCTGGCTTCTTTTGAAATGCTATTGTGTTCTGAAGGATGTAAATGGGAATTAAAGGTTGAAGACTGAATTGTTCTTTGGAGAGCTGGCGTAGAGAGAAGAAAGGATAAGAAAGAGAAATGAGTGAAAAATTATGAATTAAACTAGAAATAAAATTAGACGGAGGAATACGTCTCACTGCGGTAATCCCCAGATGGAGTATGAATAAAAACCGAAATAGAGGAAATGTGCAACAAAAGCGTCATACGGAATCAAAAACAAAATGTTCATCGTGGCCTGTCATTAAAAACCATTTATAAATTACCTTTTTTTTTTCATATGTAGGTCATATTGTGCTTGTCCATAAACCTCTGTATTAAAGAAATAAAACAAAATAACGCAAGAAAAAGAGAGTTGGACCGCATCTTCTTTTCTGACGAAATGTCTGAGTCCATATCGAATGTCCGCTTCCGTCTTTCCTCAGCCGGGGACATGCAAATGACTGCGAAATATATTACTGGGTCTGGCATGAACACGCTTTCCCAAAGGCCTTTTGGAAAATGCAGCTTCGACAGGCGACTAAAGAATCAACCCGAGAGAGAGAGAGAGAGAGAGAGAGAGAGAGAGAGAGAGAGAGAGAGAGAGAGAGAAGGGCAATTTAGGAGGGTGAGTTTGGATAAATCTGGTGAAGAAGTGATGGAAGGATTTATCTTACACAATATACCAGTAATATATATATGTATATATGTATAACTGAATCACGAAAGTTAAGAACGTGATAAATCCATAAATAAAGATAAATGCCACGAAGGAAAAATAAACGAAGGAGTCTGCAAGATCTTTCGGCTTTAAAAGCCCTTTACTGAGCAGATACTGACAAAAATACGAGAAAAAACAATACAAGAAGGTTCGTATAACTGACAGATAGGGATTATAAAGGGATTAGTACCTAGAATCCAACACACCTGGAAGATAAGATACCTTCCCAAACAAGCATAAACAATGGGTGCAATTAAAGGTTTAAGACAAAATCTCAGATACAATCTCCAGACAATTAAAGGATTATAGGTGACAGCTATTCGGAACTTGGTAAACAAAACCATATTCACAAAACATGACAGACATACATTACAACAAAATTTAATAACTCTAAGGCAACTGATTTTTATTTATGTCAGTAATTATATCTTTGAGGTCATTCTTAAACATGTTACAGATACAAGGGTCTAAATGAAAAAGGCCACGACTAACATTGAAATTACAAGGAAAAGTAAGTTGTATTAAAGCAGATTCTAAAAGATTTCGTGATAAGACATCTCTTGACCATGCAATTACTGAACTATCAATCCAATTAATTCGGTGGTTGTTTTCACTTAAATGAATGAATAATGCATTAGATTTTTGCCCAGTTTTTACAGAGTATTTATGCTGGCTTAGCCTTACTTCTAAGCCTTTGCTGGACTGTCCGAGATAGAATGAGGGACAATCCATACATGGAATTTTATATATTATGTTGTTGCTTTCTCTGGGGCCATTTTTTATTAACATTCTTTTTAGTGTGTTATTATAGGAAAAAACAAGGTTGACATTAAAAGCTTTTAACAATGGTTTAATGGTTTCAAATCCGTTAAAATAAGGCAAACTGAGAATGTTCATAGAATTTTCTTTCTGTGTGTTATTTACAGTATAAAACTTTTTTGTGGGCTTTATTATAACAAATGTCTAATATATGTGAAGGATAGCATAAATCTTTCCCTATTTTTCTTATGTATTCAATTTCTTGATCCAAATATTGTGGACTAAAAATTCGCAATCCTCGTAAAAACATAGAGGAAAAAATTGATATTTTTATATTAAGATGGTGGCCTGAGAAGAAATGAACATAAGTTAAGTTGTTAGTCGGTTTCCTATAAATACTGAATTTACATTGAAATGGTTCTCTATGTATCAAAACGTCTAAGAAAGGGAGACAATTGTCTTTTTCTAATTCTAGAGTAAACTTAATCGATGGTACCTGGTTATTTAATTTAGAGAGTAAATCATTTACATCAATACCGACAGGAAGAACAGCTAAACAATCATCAACGTAACGATACCACTTTACAGGAATATGAATGATATTAGGTAAGTAGCGTTTTTCAAAGAATTCCATATACAGGTTTGAGAGCAATGATGATAAAGGATTTCCCATTGCTCTCAAACCTGTATATGGAATTCTTTGAAAAACGCTACTAACCTAATATCATTCATATTCCTGTAAAGTGGTATCGTTACGTTGATGATTGTTTAGCTGTTCTTCCTGTCGGTATTGATGTAAATGATTTACTCTCTAAATTAAATAACCAGGTACCATCGATTAAGTTTACTCTAGAATTAGAAAAAGACAATTGTCTCCCTTTCTTAGACGTTTTGATACATAGAGAACCATTTCAATGTAAATTCAGTATTTATAGGAAACCGACTAACAACTTAACTTATGTTCATTTCTTCTCAGGCCACCATCTTAATATAAAAATATCAATTTTTTCCTCTATGTTTTTACGAGGATTGCGAATTTTTAGTCCACAATATTTGGATCAAGAAATTGAATACATAAGAAAAATAGGGAAAGATTTATGCTATCCTTCACATATATTAGACATTTGTTATAATAAAGCCCACAAAAAGTTTTATACTGTAAATAACACACAGAAAGAAAATTCTATGAACATTCTCAGTTTGCCTTATTTTAACGGATTTGAAACCATTAAACCATTGTTAAAAGCTTTTAATGTCAACCTTGTTTTTTCCTATAATAACACACTAAAAAGAATGTTAATAAAAAATGGCCCCAGAGAAAGCAACAACATAATATATAAAATTCCATGTATGGATTGTCCCTCATTCTATCTCGGACAGTCCAGCAAAGGCTTAGAAGTAAGGCTAAGCCAGCATAAATACTCTGTAAAAACTGGGCAAAAATCTAATGCATTATTCATTCATTTAAGTGAAAACAACCACCGAATTAATTGGATTGATAGTTCAGTAATTGCATGGTCAAGAGATGTCTTATCACGAAATCTTTTAAAATCTGCTTTAATATAACTTACTTTTCCTTGTAATTTCAATGTTAGTCGTGGCCTTTTTCATTTAGACCCTTGTATCTGTAACATGTTTAAGAATGACCTCAAAGATATAATTACTGACATAAATAAAAATCAGTTGCCTTAGAGTTATTAAATTTTGTTGTAATGTATGTCTGTCATGTTTTGTGAATATGGTTTTGTTTACCAAGTTCCGAATAGCTGTCACCTATAATCCTTTAATTGTCTGGAGATTGTATCTGAGATTTTGTCTTAAACCTTTAATTGCACCCATTGTTTATGCTTGTTTGGGAAGGTATCTTATCTTCCAGGTGTGTTGGATTCTAGGTACTAATCCCTTTATAATCCCTATCTGTCAGTTATACGAACCTTCTTGTATTGTTTTTTCTCGTATTTTTGTCAGTATCTGCTCAGTAAAGGGCTTTTAAAGCCGAAAGATCTTGCAGACTCCTTCGTTTATTTTTCCTTCGTGGCATTTATCTTTATTTATGTATATATATATATATATATATATATATATATATATATATATAATATATATACGTATACATGTATGTATGTATGTATGTACGACAATGTCCTCTTAACTTATGGATTTCTCGGTACCCTTAGAAAAGGCTTATTGCCAAAAGTTTTGCGTCGGCGGCGTTGAAGGTAATATTGATGACGTCATCGTTTCACAATTATGACTCCAGATGAGAGAATAATGAAAAGCCCTTTTCCTTTCTTAGTAAGATTTAACAGCACAGTCGTGAGTGTTATGGAAAAAGCTCAAAAACATTGGTGGAAGCTTTGGGGAGGTGGAGCGAGACAAAGCACATGCAAGCATAACATTATCAAGGCTCATTGGCAAGAGCGAAGGTGCACATGTTGACCAGGTTGGTCTGAAGTCGTATGATCTTGATGTCAGAAAAATGTAGTTGTATATGTGTTTGTTTGTGCATCAAACAGGGCATGTTCTTGGAAAGTTCCAGAAGATTGAGAAGACTAGTGTAGGTACGTTTGTACGTCCATCAGGGTGCATGAATGCATAATATATTCCCTAGTGTTGGGGGAAATGAGGCATTAGACAGCAGACTTTTCTAGTGATCCACCAGTGAGGGAAAGCATTGAAGGTGGCGCTAAAAGATACATCGAGAAGGTAAAGTGAACTTTGGAAAAACCTATGAATTTTTACAAGGGAGGTAAAGTGCAGTTCTCACACTTAATATTCTTATGGAACATTTATCCATTCATCTTATTCTATTTCTGATAATTATGGTTTCTTTTTCAGATGGATTCGGTTTGTCACCACAAAACAGGAATTCTCTAATTGACAATTTGGTTTTGGGTTTTGACAATGAGAATAGTGTGTGACATTTTTTTTTTTCAGTCAAGATGACTATTAGAGGAATAATTGTGTTACACAGTTTTGGGATATTTTTTTCCATTCATTTTCCTTGATTTTTATGTTAGTTCTTTTGGGGAAATAAAGACTATTTTTGTATCTCAGACTTTGCTTTTTAGCCTAGATATAATAATTTGAATTTACTGCGGAATTGCCACTCTGGGAAAATGCCAAGGTGGGTTGAGTTAACAATTAAGGATTTCTTTCCCTTTAATTAGAACAGGGTCTATTAGACCCCTAATATATATATATATATATATATATATATATATATATAATATATATATATATATATATATAAGTGTGTGTGTGTGTGTGTGTATCTAATGTAGCACAAAGGAACATGTACTTGAGAAAATCCTTAAATCCATAGTAGAAAGGTAAGTGAAACAGGGACTTGGAACAAGTACTTTTGTTGTTCTACATTCTCAAGTTCACACTGAATACAATAAAAGATGACAGACATTTATATACAAAAACATAAAGAGAGGACAGGGATACAGTTTGCTAGTCTGGGCAGCATGTTCTTTAAGCAAAAGAGATAAGGAAAGAGGATCAAGGTTTAATCCTGGGTGGAGATTTAAATTCCTTGTTGGCATGCCTTTGATGAAAATGGACTCCAACAGATTCCTTTTTCGCTGATCTTTGACCCTGCATATTATCGAGGAATTATCCCAGTTAATACCACGACCTGTCTTAAGCCAATGATCCACAATGCCATTATTTGTTAATCATCTTGATATGGTATATTTGTGCTGAGAGCATCTTACCTTTTGTTCTTTACAAGTTTGCCCAATATAAATCTTGTTATATTCTTTACAAGGAATAGTGCATATAGTATTGTTTGAATTTGGCAGGCTATTCTTAATTATTTTATTTCTCAAAATATTATCATATTTAAATACTAAGTTAATTTCAATGATTTTTAAAAGGGGTACAACAGGAATGAAATTAGGATGAAATGGTATACAGAGAATACTCTTAAATTCGTTTTTAATACTGATTGAATTATAATACGTCTTTTTTTGCTTTATTCCCACAAACTTCCACAAAATATGGAGGTTAACGTAATGAATGTCCTGTTTTATCAATAATTTTAAACTCATCTTCTAAAAATCCCAGACCACAAATTCTAAGAGCTCTGAGATACGTACTGGAAAATGTTGACATCTTAATTTGTTTAGCATATTTAGAGTAAAAATGAGTGCATGACAAGTTATTCGTGTGTTTCCTATATCCTTTAAAACTAAGACTGGTGTTATTTCTAATAACTAAAACATCCAAAAATAGTATACAATTATTCTCTTCATATTCTACCGTGAATTTTATGGGTGGTAAAAGATTATTATTTGTATACAGGATTCAGGAATATTTACATTTTCTTTTACAATACAAAAACAATCGTCTACATATCTAACCCAAAATACCTTAGAAAATAAATTTCTTGGAATAAGTCTACATTCAAAATTATAATAATATTTTGAGAAATAAACTAATTAAGAATAGCCTGCCAAATTCGAACAATATTGTATGCAGTGTTCCTTGTAAAGAATGTAATAAGATTTATATTGGGCAAACTTCTAAAGAACAAAAGGTAAGATGCTCTCAGCACAAATATACCATATCAAGAGGGTTAACAAATAATGGCATTGTGGATCACTGGCATAAGACAAGCCATGCTTTTAACTGGGATAATTCCTCGATAAGCTGTAGGGTCAAAGATCAGCGAAAAAGGAATCTGTTGGAGTCCATTTTTATTGAATCAACATCAACAAGGAATTTAAATCTCCATCCTGAATTATACCTTGATTCTCTTTCCTTATCTCTTTTGCTTAAAGAACATGCCTCCCAGATTAACAAATTGTAACCCTGCCCTCCTTTCTGTTATTGTATACATACGTCTGTCAACTTCTATTGTATTCAGTGTGAACTTGAAAATGTAGATTATACTACGAAAGTACTTGTTCCAAGACCATGTTTCATTTACCTTTCTACTGTGGATTTAAGGACATTATATATATATATATATATATATATATATATAATATATATATATATATATATATATACACCAAGAATGAAAGAGCTAACAGATATCGTAACATTCTGTATCTTTATCTGGCCAAATGTTCACTACATGTTTCATCATCGGGGCATGTGTTTTGTTAAACCTCTTAAATGATTTCACTAGTTTCTCTTGTAAAATAATATATACTTTTCTTTTAATTTTCAATATGTCACAAGAAACTACTTGTTGCTACTTAGGACTCCCTCTAAGAGTTTTGCCTATATTGTTAAATATTTTTATTTATCTGCTTGTAGCTGCCTCGCTTTGCCTGGTGAGTTTTCGTCACTTTTCTAATCACCCTATATGTGAGCAGTGTCGTAACTAGTATTAGTATTGACCCCGGGAGCGGATTCTGGAAATGCCGCCCTATTCCCGTGCTATAAAGTGCTAAAGTATTGAAAATTAAACACATTTTAAGTGTTAAAATCTCAGTCATTTATTTTATTTCATAAAGCTAAAACAAAAACAAAACAGCAGATTTGCAATGGAACCTGTCTAACAGCAGAGTCAAATTCTATTTCACGGTTCCCTGTAGGGACGACCAGCACCTTGATTTGCCTTTGCACTCTCCTCTTCACTTCATCAACACTTCCTTTTGGTCAAGGCCAAGATGTAGAGGAAGGTGGGTAGGTTCGCTACCCACCTTCCTCTGCATCTTCTGTTGTTGGTTGGGAGTTCTGCCCTATGGTCCACTGTACGAACTGGTCAGTGAGTTTTGCTGTCGCTTGCCTGTGTGCAAGGGCCAACATTATACGTACGGAAGTGTATTGCTGGATCCTCCAGGATTCGTCAGGAGGCATTTGGCGGCCGGAGAATGATGAGATTCAATTTGTCACTAATATTGTTAAGTACCTAAGGGGAAATGGAGATGTTCACCATTCTCCGGCAGCCAAATGCCTCCTGACGAATCCCAGAGAATCCATACGTATAGATAGGGGTGGCCCTTGTACACAGGCAAGAAACAGCAAAACTCACAGACCAGTTCATACCGTGGGCCATAGTAATAGTATAGTTTTTCATATTGATCTCATCAGTGAAGGTTTATTGTTGGTGAAGGATATGTATATCTAAACGCATAAAATAAGGTGCAATCATAATATGTGTAAATTAGTAGTGTTAAGGAGTAAGTTCATTATTAGTGTTGAGGATTTTCTTATCTGTTCCTCAGAAGAGCTGGGCATCGCTTCTCAAATTTTGGTTCTGCACCCCACATCTCCTCAACTTTGAGAATTAGATTTTTTAGTTCCGCAACCCACTACTTCGCTACTTTTGGCATGTGGTAGCAGCCAATCAAGTCCGCAACCAATAACGGGTGCCGCAAGTTGCGGAGTTACGGAATAAAGCTGCGGAACGCCCACCTTTGCAAGTAAGTGCTTGTTTCTTTCTATTACTGTGACATCTCTTTGATTATCCGATTTAATAGTTGGGTAGGTGCATAAGGGAAGAGTATGGATATCATAGGTTCTTGTAACTACAGCAGTTTTCGCGGGTAGCTTTCATAATTCAAAGTGTTTGAGTGTTACTGAATTATTAAGTTTCAGTTCTTGGTTTTTGTTATCATCTTTTGAGTGGTTCTTATTGCCTGAAATCTGTTTTTTATATTAAATTCACCATTGAACACGAAACCAACAATCAGTTGCCTTTTTTAGATATCTTAATTACGCTCTTCTCTCAAGGATTCTCAACTTCCGTTTTTAGGAAAAAGATATTCACTGGTCTTGGTACAAATTTTTATAGTTTTTGTTCTCTTGATTTGAAGATTAATGCCTTATTAACTATGCTTCATCGAGACTTTGCTTTGTCTTCTAGTTGGCAAGCTTTTCACTCTGAAGTCACGTTCTTGCAAAAATATTTTAACACTGCTTTCCCACCCAGTTGTTCTTTAAGCATGTCTCCGAATTTTTAAATAATATTTTCGTTCCACGTGATCCTACTCCTCACGTTCCTAAATTACCCTTCGATGCCAACCTTCCTTTTATTCACGATACAACTTTTCATAAGGAACTCCATGCTTTAATATCTGGTCATCTCCCTGCCGTGAAAATCAAAATTATACCCACAAACCCACTGAATATCGGTAGCCTCTTCTGCTTCAAGGACCGTTTGGCTCCACTGATGACCCCATGTGTTATTTACAAGTTTACTTTTCCTCGATGTAATCGAGGAACCTATATTGGATCGACGCATAATTACGAATTTTCAGACATGAGGAATCATACCGATAAATGTGGGTATTCTTTTCAGTACAAAGACTTTAAGGTTTTGGGCAGAGCTTCCAATCATAAGATTTTAACAATTAATGAATCATTGTTTATTAAAAAAAACTGGTCCCCTCACTGAACACCATGCCACGTCTACACCTCTTTACCTCTCGAGAACTGTTTACATTTTTTACTAGTCTTACCTCTGTCTTCACACTCAGCGGTTGGTCCTTATTTTTAACTGTGTCCTTATTTTTAACTGTGATTGCTTTATTGTACATTACATTGTGAATTTTAATATTGTAATTTAATTGTTTTGTACTAATTAGATATTGTTACTTTGTAGCTTGAAAATGAGGCCTGCTGGTTGGCTTCGAAACGTTGCAACCTAATAAATATGAGTTCCTTCACCTGTTGGTCTGCTTCCCCTGCCTATATTGTATATATATATATATATATTATATATATATATATATATATATATATATATACATATATATGTGTGTGTGTGTGTGTGTATAATGTGTGTGTCGGTCTCGGTTTAAACATGTTTATATGTATGTATGTATTTATGTATGTATGTTATGTATATATAGATCTATATATAATATATAAACAGACGCACACATATTTACGTATATACATTGCAAAAAAAAACTCAATAGAGGAAGTCTATACGTAGGTCACAAGCTGATTCCCATTCGAGCCAAATCAATATTTCTTGGGACTTATGCAGTGTTTACCTGAGAGGCAGCGTTTGGTATGCACCCTTAGCGTCTGCTGGAAATCTCGCTCGCATTTGATGCTGGCGTGGCAACAACGAACATCAAGGAACGCTCCCTCCTAACACTCCTTAATCCCTTTGTTTACGCATTCTTGTTTCTCTCGCTTGTTTTCGTTTTCTTCGCCCCTCTTTTTTTCTATACATCCCTTTCCGAAACAAACGTTTGCCATTTGTTATTTGCATTGTTGTGACCGTTCCAGAGCGAGCAAAATTTTAACGATGTAATACGATTCGTCGGAAATCTGGGTTCACAAAAGAATTCTTGAGACGGCGGCTCTTGTGCTCTCCTTGTGCCTGATGGATTTGGAAACAAAAGAACTCTTTCCCTCAAGTGTTCCTCTCCCCAGTCTTCAGAGATTTATTGATTTGCAAACTGCAAAACATATTCTTCGCTATTTTCCTCTGGCTTTTTCATATTAAGAGCCAAGTATTTTCCCTGTAAGTAGAAAACCAAGATGGCCAATGGCAGGCTAAATGATTCTGGAAACGCATAAGAAAGTAAAATAAAACCTCCATTCTAGATTACTCTATCCCGTAATATTTAGATATAAAACTCCAACGATAATCACAGTTAACATAAAATCAAAAGGTCAGATCGAAGGCCTCGAGAGGCTGGTTGAGTCACCTCGGTCCACAATCTCCCGGCAAGTTGTTTCTTCGCGTTACACTCAAATCTTGGAACTCTCTTCTTTATCCCATTTTCCCCAACTATTCTAACCTTCCCTCCTTTACGAAATTGAAGGTGTTTTACTTCCTTCAATGTTTCTGCCGAATTTTGGTGGATACAATAAAGATTAATGAAGCGAAGACGTTTCATCATACATTATTATGTTATCAGTCTACTGTCTACTTTCTACTTATCTGCAGGTTTTCTATCCTTTAGTCATCAATGATGCCAGGTAAGGTTTAACCTTCAGGTCAGATATCTCTCTCTCTCTCTCTCTCTCTCTCATTGCCAGTGACTTCTGGCGTCACTACATCAATCAGTCAATCAATTAATGTCCTTTTTTTTTCAAGGTTTCAACGATCGAAATTCTGTTTTCGTCATTTTCCCATAGTTCGGAGTGACACTAATGCCAGACCTACGATGTTTGACCATTTTAATCGATTTAAGGCGATGACCCAACACGAAAAGATGAATATGAAGTTTTTTTTTTTATCGGAGGAATATTCTTAACTAGAAAACCCTTCCACCACAAACTTTGATTATTTCTGTCACCCCATTTGATATGGCGGACAACCCCTCAACATTTCGGGAATTTCATGACAACATTTCACATACCGGTTTCAACAACAGACAACTTTGCATGGAGAATCTACAGAGTGATATTTTCAATAGTCCTATATTTACTTTTCTTTCACCGTTGCCGTTTTTCTTGTTCTGTTTTCCCTTGTTGTCAATCCATTCAACATTTTGTCACCTTTCCCACTCCTGAGTCTGAAACATTCCACTCACCTTTTCGCTTACAGTCAGATAAGTACATTAGTAATAATAAGAGAAAAGTTCACGGAATATGCGATTTAGTGGCATTCACGAAACCCGTTTGTCAGGTAGGAAAGAGTTGTGACACGAGTTCGTTTTGTTCTGGTTCACTAATTGAGTCCAAGGGCCCCCATACACTGAACGAATGTATGAGCGGTTGTCCGAACGATTGTCGTTATCGACAAACGCATTGTATGAGCGGTTGTCTGAACGATTGTCGTTATCGACAAACGCACAAGCTATTCATACAGTATGAACGATCTCCGCACCGATTTCAGTCTGAACAAAGATTTTGTCTCGGGAAGACATGGCATCATCTCTAGAAGAGACGTGCGCGATAGCGTTATATCGGCAGACAAACAAATAGATTGAATGACCTGTGTATGACAGACCTAAGTCTCAAGCCAGCAACCGTGTCGTGACAGATTTCAGCCGAGATCGTTCGACCACCAAACTCCGCCCACTTTTGCATTCGGACAAGCCCATACACAATGTATTTGCGAACGATACAGACAATCGTTCAGTGTATGGTGACCTTAAGAATGTTTACTTGACAGCGAGGTTTTTTGTTTATGGGTTGGAGGAGAGCAGGCCTTTAGTTTCTAGGGTATAATGGGAATTGGGCTTTTCAGTTTTAACGTGAATTTTCTTGTAAAGGAAATAAAATTATCTTTGGTAATACCTTGGATTGAAATAAACGAAATGATAATTGATTGGTGTTGATTAGGGGAAGTAGCTAATATGTGTTTTGTCAAACTATACTTTAGGTTTTCTTTTTTTTGTCACCTATTGATTGTTTTGTTAGCTGTGTGGTAGTTGAATGGTTTCTTTAATTTTCAAGTAACTAATAAATATTATTGCATGTATTACGTTTGAACTTTATCATTCTTCACCATTTGTTATTATTTGATGTATTGTATTGGTATGGTATGATATTATGTATATGGAGTGTGTGTTGCTGTGTCTCTTTGTTTGAAACCTGCTGTAGTCATTAATTATATTAGTTATAGTTATTTATTAATAATAATATTATATAGTAATATATATATATTAATCATATATATTCTATATTCTATTATATATATTAGAATATATAAGTAAGCCCTTATAGAGTATATATATATAATATATTAATAATATAGTTAATTTATATAATATAATCTATATATATACTAATTTTCATTTATAATTAATAATGATCAGTATATATAATGATATATATATAATGATTATTATTATACTAGTATTTATTATACAAAATATATATCTACATAGATATATAATTAAATGATCATTAATCATTATATAGTTAACTTATTAAAGATATATAGCTGAATAGTTATCTAGTATCGCATGTAATAATGACTATGTACATAGGTACCACATACAAAGGCACTTAATTGAATTAACCCTTGTTTACTTTGCGATAGTTTTTTAATTAATCTAAGCGACAATAAAGGTATCATAAGCAGTACTTTAATTATTTAAAAATGTGAGAGCGAGAAAGAGAAAAGTCAGAGACAGACAAGTTTTTGGCAACAAGAATTGGACCAGCCTGGCTCGACAAAAGGTTTTCTTCTAACCCTCGACCAATAAGAAGGTACCAAAGAAAAAATTCGAAACGTTTAACGTTTGAAAAATGTGGAAACATGAAGTGTATGTTTAATTGAATGCGGGCGTTGGCATTGCGGGAAATGATTGGAAAGTCAAGTAAATTAAGCACAGCCCCTTAAGATAATTAAGGGCGACTTCCAGGGTGAACAGAAAACCGACAACCAAATCAATTTCAATTCCATTGAAAAAGCTTGCAAAGGAAAAATGTTTTCTTGCCAACAAGTGACACTTAAAGAAGGTTGATATATTTAACAATAACTGGGGCCGAGTCTGTCCTATGCACGGTTTGGCGGGGAATGTTGACTTTGAGTTCCGCCGCAGGACCTTATTTGAAATTAAGGGGAGCTTCAACAGTGGTGATCAGGAAAACCAACAAAATTGCAATGAAGGGCCTAGGAGCTAGGAGGCGGCTCGCCAATCAACTGACCTTGTGAGTTATTAATGACGCCTTTGGGGATCGGAAGTTAAATCCCCATGAAATTGTTTTTTGACTAATTTATTTTTTCCTTTTAATTAAATTTCGATCACGTACGCCAATTAAACTTTCCTTTTTATTTTAAAAAAATTAAAAAAATCCTAAAAAAACTTTTTGGTGGTATTTTATTTTTAAAACTTGGGCCAACTGGAGGAATAGAAAACTCCTCTTGGTATAAATGCCCAAAGTGTTACTCGGATACTATTACAACCAAACTTTAGGCAGCTCTGTTTGCCTGCAGGAAAGGAAAGTGGGTCCCCAATGAGGTACAACAAAAGACAGGTAAATAATGAAGTATTCGGTGAATAGGCGAACTTTCGGGTTGAGTTCCACTTGTTTGAACGCCAGGCAGGATAACATTTCGTGACTCGGGCCAGTTTGATTCTTTTCCTGACCAGAAGCTTGCGACTCTTTCAGAGGAACGCTTTTCGCTCGTGAAGCATCATAAGAAAAGCGGGAATGCAGAACTTGTTTTTGGTGAAAATCGGCCCATGGGAAACAATGGGAACAGCATTTTTAATTTTCAAAGGTACCTCCTCGATATTCTTTTAACAG
>NC_087208.1:80393736-80463736 GCF_015104395.2 Macrobrachium nipponense
CTGTTAAAAGAATATCGAGGTATACTCTTAAAATGCTGTTCCCATGTTCCCATGCCGATACCAAAACAAGTCTGCATTCCCTCTTTGATGTTCACGAGCGAAGCGTTCCTCTGAAAGATCGCACTTCGTCAGGAAGAATAACTGGCCCGAGTCACGAAATGTTCCTCCTGGCGTCAACAAGTGGACTCAACCCGAAGTCGCCTATTCACCGATACTCATTATTTACTGTCTTTTGTACCTCATTGGGACCCACTTTCTCTGGCAACAGACTGCTAAAGTTTGGTGTAAGTATCAGTAACATTTGGCATTTATACAAGAGGAGTTTTATTCTCATGGCAGTTTTAAAATACACAAAAGTTTTTGAGGATTTTTTTTTAATAAGGAAGTTATTGGTACGTGTCGAATATTAGAAAAAAAGAATAAAAAACATTATGTTTATATCAACTCTTAAGTGTCCTTGTTGGCAGAAAACCTGAGCTCTGGAATTATTCATGTTGTGCGTTTTCTGGCACCCAGTGAGCAACCTTAATTAAATAAAGGCTGCGCAGAACGTCAACATTCCCGCACCTGCACACGCATTATAAACACACACGCACAAACATAAACTTTCAATTTTTCATACCGAAATGATTGTTGAGGGTTAGAATCGACCAGCTGGCTTAATTTCTTGTTTATATTTATCATCAAATCACTTATGTTCCACATTTTTCTTAATCTTATATACCTTTTGTCACTGATATTAAAAACTTGCAAAGAAACATATTCATTGCTTTAGTAGTACTACTGTACATAGTTACATTCATGCGTACAATATATATATATATATATATATATATATATATATATATATATATATATATATATACTCGCGGTTTCACAGAGACACGCGCACACACTCCTATACATAATACATACATACATACATATACAAACGTGAATGTAAAGTCAACGTAATCATGATAATATTTATTACTGAAATTAAAAGAAAACCATCACTACGACCGCTAACAACAATAATAGTGACAAAAAACCAATTGTTGCAACACATATTGCTACTTCCCCTATCAACACTATCACTATCATCATTATTTCAAGGTATACCAAAGTACATTGAACGATTGTCTGAACCAAGGTCTGTATCGTTCGCAAATACATTGTGTATGGGCTTGTCCGAATGCAAAAGTGGGCGGAGTTTGGTGGTCTGAACGATCTCGGCTGAAATCTGTCACGACAAGGTTGCTGGCTTGAGACTTATGTCTGTCATTCACAGGTCGTTCAATCTATTTGTTTGTCTGCCGATATATAACGCTATCGCGCACGTCTCTTCTAGAGATGATGCCATGTCTTCCCGAGACAAAATCTTTGTTCAGACTGAAATCGGTGCGGAGATCGTTCATACTGTATGAATAGTGTGTGCGTTTGTCGATAACGACAATCGTTCAGACAACCGCTCATACAATGCGTTTGTCGATAACGACAATCGTTCAGACAACCGCTCATACAATCGTTCAGTGTATGGGGGCCCTTGGACTCAATTAGTGAACCAGAACAAAACGACCTCGTGTCACAACTCTTTCCTACCTGACAAACGGGTTTCGTGAATGCCACTTAATCGCATATTCCGTGAACCTTTCGTATTATTACTGATATATTTATCTGACTGTAAGCGAAAAGGTTTGTGGAATGTTTCAGACTCAGGAGTGAGAAAGATGACAAAATGTCGAATGGATTGACAACAAGGGAAAACAGAACAAGAAAAACGGCAACAGTGAAAGGTAAGTAAATATAAGACTATTGAAAATATCACTCTGTAGATTCTCCATGCAAAGTTGTCTTTTGTTGAAACCGTATGTGAAATGTGTCATGAAATTCCCGAAATGTTGAGGGGTTGTCCGCCATATCAATGGGGAGACAGGAATAATCAAAGTTTGTGGTGGAAGAGTTTTTTTAGTTAAGAATATTCCTTCGATAAAAAAAAAGTTCATATTCATCTCTTCGTGTTGGGTCATCGTCTTAAATCGATTAAAATGGTCAAACATCGTAGGTCTGGCATTAGTGTCACTCCGAACTATGGGAAAATGACGAAAACAGAATTTCGATCGTTGAAACCTTGAAAAAAAAAGACATTAATTGACTGATTGATGTCGTGACGCCAAAAGTCACTGGCAATGAAAGAGAGAGAGAGAGAGAGAGAGAGAGAAAAGAGAAAGAGGGAAATGGGGGAGGGAGGGGGGGGGGGGGTGATTTTTGTGGGGGTGATGTAGGGTAGACACCATCTGTCAAGCGACTCACTGACTCATCCTGTCAGCCAATCAGCAATCGTAACTTTGATGGACCGCGTACTTTTCCGTCCACGTTGTCATGACGTTTACCTTTGTAAAAACTTTGTTGCGAGAACGTGGTAGTAACAGTAGTTTGAGCTTGTAAAGGGTGAGATATATCTGACCTGAAGGTTAAACCTTACCTGGTATCACTGATGACTAAAGGATAGAAAACCTGCAGATAAGTAGAAAAGTAGACTGATAACAATAATGTATGATGAAACGTCTTCGCTTATTAATCATTATTGTATCCACCATTTCGGCAGAAAACATTGGAGGAAGTAAAACACCTTCAGCATCGTGAAGGAGGTAAAGTTTTAGAACAGTTGGGGAAAATGGGATAAAGAAGAGAATTCCAAGATTTGAGTGTAACGCGAAGAAACAACTTGCCGGGAGCTTGTGGACCAAGGTGACTCAACCAGCCTCTCGAGGCCTTCGATCTGATCTATTGATTTTATGTTAACTGTGATTATCGTTGGAGTTTTTATATCTAAATATTACGGGATAGAGAATTCAAGAATGGGGGTTTTATTTACTTTCTTATGCGTTTCCAGAATCATTTAGCCTGCCATTGGCCATCTTGGTTTTCTACCTACAGGGAAATACTTGGCTGCTTAATATAAAAAAAGCCAGAGGAAAATAGCGAAGAATATGTTTTGCAGTTTGGAAATCAATAAATCTCTGAAGACTGGGGAGAGGAACACTTGAGGGAAAGAGTTCTTTTGTTTCCAAATCCATCAGGCACAAGGAGAGCACAAGAGCCACCGTCTCAAGAATTCTTTTGTGAACCCAGATTTCCGACGAATCGTATTACATCGTTAAAATTTTGCTCGCTCTGGAACGGTCACAACAATGCAAATAACAAATGGCAAACGTTTGTTTCGGAAAGGGACGTATAGAAAAAAAAAGAGGGGCGAAGAAAACGAAAACAAGCGAGAGAAACAAGAATGCGTAAACAAAGGGATTAAGGAGTGTTAGGAGGGAGCGTTCCTTGATGTTCGTTGTTGCCACGCCAGCATCAAATGCGAGCGAGATTTCCAGCAGACGCTAAGGGTGCATACCAAACGCTGCCTCTCAGGTAAACACTGCATAAGTCCCAAGAAATATTGATTTGGCTCGAATGGGAATCAGCTTGTGACCTACGTATAGACTTCCTCTATTGAGGTTTTTTGCTATGGAAATATGTGTGAGTCTGTGTATGTATTATATATAGATCTATATATACATGACATACATACATATAAACATGTTTAAACCGAGACCGACACACACATCATACACACACACACGCACACACACACACACATATATATATATATATATATATATATATATATATATATATATATATATATATATATATATATATAATACAATATAGGCAGAGGAAGCGCCCAACAGGTTAAGGAACTCATATTTATTAGGTTGCAACGTTTCGAAGCCAACCAGCAGGCTCATTTTCAAGCTACAAAGTAATAATACTCCTTTAATTAGTAACAAAAAAAATTATTTACAATATTAAAATGCACAATGTAATGTTCAATAAAACAATCACAGTTAAAATACAAATAAGGACCAACCGTTGAGTGTGAAGACAGAGGTAAGACTACTACGTAAACAGTTCTCGAGAGGTTAAAGAGGTGTAGACGTGGCATGGGTGTTCAGTGAGAGGGACCAGTTTTTTAATAAACAAGATTCATCAATTGTTAAAATCTTATGATTGGAAGCTCTGCCCAAAACCTTAAAGTCTTTGTACTGAAAAGAATACCCACATTTATCGGTATGATCCTTATGTTTGAAAATTCGTAATGAGAAAGCTTAGTGCCTATTCTATAGCTGACAGCTCTATGACTGTTGATTCGCGCCTTAAGTACCTATGCGTCGATCCAATATAGGTTCCTCGATTAGATCGAGGACAAGTAAACTTGTAAATAACACATGGGGTCATCAATGGAGCCAAACGGTCCTTGAAGCTGAAAAGGCTACCGATATTCAGTGGGGTTTGTGGGTATAATTTTTGATTTTCACGGCAGGGAGATGACCAGATATTAAAGCATGGAGTTCCTTATGAAAAGCTGTATCGTAAATAAAAGGAAGGTTGGCCCCCCGTAGAAGGGTAATTTAGGAACGTGAGGAGTAGGATGACGTGGAACGAAAATATTTAAAAATTTGGAGACATGCTTAAAGAACAACTGGGTGGGAAAGCAGTGTTAAAATATTTTTGCAAGAGCGCGACTTCATAGTGAAAAGCTTGCCAACTAGAAGACAAAATAAAGGCTCGGTGAAGCATAGTTAATAAGGCATTAATCTTCAAATCAGAGAACAAAAACTATAAAGATCTGTACCAAGACCAGTGATGTCTTTTTCTAAAACGGAAGTTGAGAATCCTTGAGAGAAGAGTGTAATTAAGATATCTAAAAAAGGCAACTGATTGTTGGTTTCGTGTTCAATGGTGAATTTAATATAAAAAACAGATTTCAGGCAACAAGAACCACTCAAAAGATGATAACAAAAATCCAAGAACTGAAACTTAATCATTCAGTAACGCTCAAACACTTTGAATTATGAAAGCTGCCCCGAAAACTGTTGGAGTAACTAGGAAAAAAAACAAAACAAGAACCTATGATATCCATACTCTTCCCTTATGCACCTACCTAACTATTATATCGGATAATCAAAGAGGTGTCACAGTAGTAGAAAGAAACAAGCACTTACTTGCAAAGGTGGGCGTTCCGCAGCTTTAGTCCGCAACTCCGCAACTTGCGGCATCCGTTTTTGGTTGCGCACTTGATTGGCTGGTACCACATGCCAAAAGTAGCGAAGTAGTGGGTTGCGGAACTAAAAAATGTAATTCTCAAAGTTGAGGAGATGTGGGGTGCAGAACCAAAATTTGAGAAGCGATGCCCAGCTCTTCTTAGGCATAGATAAGAAAATCCTCAACACTAATAATGAACTTACTCCTTAACACTACTAATTGACACATATTATGATTGCACCTTATTTTATGCATTTAGATATACATATCCTTCACCAACAATAAACCTTCACTGATGAGATCAATATGAAGAAAAATATACTATGACTATGGCCCACGATATGAACTGGTCCGTGAGTTTTGCTGTTTCTTGACTCTGGGATTCGTCAGGAGGCATTTGCCGGCCGGAGAATGGTGAACATCTCCATTTCCCCTTAGGTACTTAATAATATTAGTGACAAATTGAATCTCATCATTCTCCGGCCGCCAAATGCCTCCTGACGAATCCTGGAGGATCCAGCAATACACTTCCGTACGTATAATGTTGGCCCTTGCACACAGGAAAGCAACAGCAAACTCACTGCCCAGTTCGTATTTAGTGGACCATAGGGCAGAACTCCCAACCAAAACAACAGAAGATGCAGAGGAAGGTGGGTAGCGAACCTACCCACCTTCCTCTGCATCTTGGCCTTGACCAAAAGGAAGTGTTGATGAAGGTGCTGATCCTCCTACAGGGATTCGTGAAATAGAATTTGACTCTGCTGTTAGACAGGTTCTGTTGTAAATCTGCTGTTTTGTTTTTGTTTTAGCTTTATAAATGAAATAAAATAAATGACTGAGATTTTAACACTTAAAAAATGTGTTTAATTTTCAATACTTAGCACTTTAATAGCACGGGATAGGGCGGCATTTTCAGAATCCGCCCCGGGCAATACTAATACTAGTTACGCCACTGCTCACATCTAGGGTGATTAGAAAGTGACGAAAACCCACCAGCAGCGAACCGCAGCTACAAGCAGATAAATAAAAAGATATTTTTAACAATATAGGCAAAACTCTTAGAGGGGAGTCCTAAGTAGCAACAAGTAGTTGCTTGTGACATATTGAAAATTAAAAGAAAAGTATATATTATTTTACAAGAGAAACTAGTGAAATCATTTAAGAGGTTTAACAAAACACATGCCCCGATGATGAAACATGTAGTGAACATTTGGCCAGATAAAGATACAGAATGTTACGATATCTGTTAGCTCTTTCATTCTTGGTGATATATATATATATATATATATATATATATATATATATATATATATATATATATATATATATATATATATATATATATCCTTAAATCCACAGTAGAAAGGTAAGAGAAACATGTCTTGGAACAAGTACTTTCGTAGTATAATCTACATTTTCAAGTTTCACATGAATACAATAGAAGTGACAGACGTATGTATACAATAACAGAAAGGGAGGGCCAGGGTACAATTTGTAATCGGGAGGCATGTTCTTAAGCAAAAGAGTAAGGAAAGAGGATCAAGGTATAATCAGGATGGAGATTTAAATTCCTTGTTTATGTTGATTCAATAGAATTGGACTCCAACAGATTCCTTTTTCGCTGATCTTTGACCCTACAGATTATCGAGGAATTATCTCAGTTAAAAGCATGGCTTGTCTTATGCCAGTTATCCACAATGCCATTATTTGTTAACCCTCTTGATATGGCATATTGTGCTGAGAGCATCTTACCTTTTGTTCTTTAGAAGTTTGCCCAATATAAATCTTATTACATTCTTTACAAGGAACACTGTATACAATATTGTTCGAATTTGGCGGTCTATTCTTAATTAATTTATTTCTCAAAATTTTATTATATCTTTGAATGTAGACTTATTCCAAGAAATTTATTTTCTAAGGTGTTTTGGGTTAGATATGTAGACGATTGTTTTTGTGTTGTAAAAGAAAATGTAAATATTCCTGATTTCCTGCATACAAATAATAATCCTGACCACCCATAAAATTCACAGTAGAATATGAAAGAGAATAATTGTATACTATTTTTGGATGTTTTAGTTACTGAATAACTTGTCATGTATTCATTTTACTCTAACTATGCTAAGCAAATTAAGATGTCAACATTTTCCAGTATGTATCTCAGAGCTCTTAGAATTTGTGGTCCGGAATTTTAGATGAGTTTAAAATTATTGATAAAATAGGACAATCATTACGTTACCCTCCATATTTGTGGAATTTTGTAGAAATAAAGCAAAAAAAAGACGTATTATAATTCAATCAGTATTAATAAAGAATTTAAGAATATTCTCTGTATACCATTTCATCCTAATTCCATTCCGTGTTGTACCCTTTTTTTTTTCCCCTTTTAAAAATCATTGATATTAACTTAGTATTTAAATATAATAATATTTTGAGAAATAAACTAATTAAGAATAGCCTGCCAAATTCAAAACAATACTGCATGCAGTATTCCTTGTAAAGAATATAACTAGATTTAAATTGGGCAAACTTGTAAAGAACTAAAGGTAAGATGCTCTCAGCACAAATATACCATATCAAAGTGATTAACAAATAATGGCATTGTGGATCATTGGCTTAAGACAGGCCGTGGTATTAACTGGATAATTCCTCGATAATCTGCAGGGTCAAAGATCAGCGAAAAAGGAATCTGTTGGAGTCCATTTTCATCGAGGGCATGCCAACAAGGAATTTAAATCTCCACCCAGGATTACACCTTGATCCTCTTTCCTTATCTCTTTTGCTTAAAGAAAATGCTGCCCAGATTAGCAAACTGTAACCCTGCCTTCTCTTTATGTTTTTGTATATATAAATGTCTTTCAACTTCTATTGTATTCAGTGTGAACTTGAGAATGTCGAATAGACAAAAAAATTACTTGTTCCAAGTCCATGTTTCACTTACCTACTGTGGATTTAAGGATTTTCTCAAGTACATGTTCCTTTGTGCTACATTAGATATATACACACACACACACATAAGCACACACACACAGACGTATACATACATATATACATATATATATATTATGGGGTCTAATAGACTCTGTTCTAATTAAAGGGAAAGAAATATTTAATTGTTAACTCAACGTACCTTGGCATTTCCCCAGACTGGCAATTCTGCAGTAAATTCAAATTACTATATCTAGGCTAAAAAACAGTCTGAGATACAAAAATAGTCTTTATTTCCCAAAAGAACTAACATAAAATCAAGGAAAATGAATGGAAAAAAATATCCCAAAACTGTGTAACACAATTGTTCCTCAATAGTTATCTTGACTGAAAAAAGAAAAAAATGTCCCACACTATTCTCATTGTCAAAGCCCAAAACCAAATTGTCAATTAGAGAATTCCTTTTCTGTGGTGACAAACCAAATCCATCTGATAAAGAAACCACAATTATCAGAAATAGAATAAGATGAATGGATAAATGTTCCATAAGAATATTAAGTGTGAGAACTGCGCTTTAAACTCCACTTGTAAAAATTCATAGGTTTTTCCAAAGTTCACTTTACCTTCTTGATGGATCTTTTAGCGCCACCTTCAATGCTTTCCCTCACTGGTGGATCACTAGAAAAGTCTGCTGTCTAATGCCTCATTTCCCCAACACTAGGGAATATATTATGCATTCATGCACCCTGATGGACGTACAAACGTACCTACACTAGTCTTCTCAATCTTCTGGAACTTTCCAAGAACATGCCCTGTTTGATGCACAAACACATATACAACTACATTTTCTGACGTCAAGATCATACGGACTTCAGACCAACCTGGTCAACATGTGGCACCTTCGCTCTTGCCAATGAGTCTTGATAATGTTATGCTTGCACATGCTTTGTCTCGTTCCACCCCCCAAACCCCCCCCCAAAGCTTCCACCAATGTTTTTGAGCTTTTTTCCATAACACTCACGACTGTGCTGTTAAATCTTACTAAGAAAGGAAAAGGGCTTTTCATTATTCTCTCATCTGGAGTCATAATCGTGAAACGATGACGTCATCAGTATTACCTTCAACACCGCCGACGCAAAACTTTTGGCAATAAGCCTTTTCTAAGGGTACCGAGAAATCCATAAGTTAAGAGGACATTGTCGTACATACATACATACATACATGTATACGTATATATATATATATATATATATATATATATATATATATATACATACTATATACATATATATATTACTGGTATATTGTGTAAGATAAATCCTTCCATCACTTCTTCACCAGATTTATCCAAACTCACCCTCCTAAATTGCCCTTCTCTCTCTCTCTCTCTCTCTCTCTCTCTCTCTCTCTCTCTCTCTCTCTCTCTCTCTCTCTCGGGTGATTCTTTAGTCGCCTGTCGAAGCTGCATTTTCCAAAAGGCCTTTGGGAAAGCGTGTTCATGCCAGACCCAGTAATATATTTCGCAGTCATTTGCATGTCCCCGGCTGAGGAGAGACGGAAGCGGACATTCGATATGGACTCAGACATTTCGTCAGAAAAGAAGATGCGGTCCAACTCTCTTTTTCTTGCGTTATTTTGTTTTATTTCTTTAATACAGAGGTTTATGGACAAGCACAATATGACCTACACATGAAAAAAAAAGGTAATTTATAAATGGTTTTTAATGACAGGCCACGATGAAACATTTTGTTTTTGATTCCGTATGACGCTTTTGTTTGCACATTTCCTCTATTTCAGTTTTAATTCAAACTCCATCTGGGGATTACCGCAGTGAGATGTATTCCTCCGTCTAATTTTATTTCTAGTTTAATTCATGATTTTTCACTCATTTCTCTTTCTTATCTTTTCTTCTCTCTACGCCAGCTCTCCCAAAGAACAATTGAGTCTTCAACCTTTAATTCCCATTACATCCTTCAGAACACAATAGCATTTCAAATGAAGCCAGAAAACATTTTAGCGATGTGACGAACCTCTAGAAAAACACATTTTCTTAAGCGTCGCCCCCCACCCCATGAAAAAAAAAAAAAAACAGTTCCCCTCACAGCGCTCTAATGTAATATTCAAGTACCCTGAAATATAAAAAGTCTTGAAGACATCAAAGCGAAAAACACTTTTCGAGGGGGACAGGACTATTGTCAATTCTAAATGACGCCAGCACACACTGGATGGAGACTATTTACCTTTCCTATTTAACTTCATTTTCTAATGTGCGCAGACAGATTCAAATGAGTAAATAATTGGCTATATATATCTACAGAACATGTATATATCTTCTCGTAGGCATTTTACATATATATTAGTGAAATATATACTCATATACACTTTTGGTTCTCAGAGAGGGTTAAGGTACTTTTAACTTTCTAATTAACTTTCCTTCTCGTATTTTCTCTTTCCTTATCAGTGTCCGCATACATATAGTAAATACATACAGGGTGTTTCGAAATTAGAGCCCCCCCCCCCCAACATCTACAGCATAAACTAAAGAGTAATTAAGAACAAGTATTTATTTAAGTCTCTTTCTGAGTATTTAATATTTTCTGTGGCCTCCATCTGCCTGTACCACAGCCTGCATTCTTGAGGGGTATGACTTCACCAAATTACAAAAAAAACTGAGACTCAAAAATTCATTCCCTGAGCACTTCAGTCACCTCTCTTCGCAGGTCGTCGAGGCTTGGTATACCATCATACTTCACTGTGCACGCTTCAACACGATCCTTTAAGATACTACCTATGTTTTCACACACATTAAGGTCAGGGGAGCTACCTGGAAATTCACTTGATGAGAAGAAATCGATACCACTGTTTCGAAGCAGCTCCTGTGTCTGAAGAGCCTTGAAACATGGTGCCTTATCATGCAAAAATGTGACTTCTTCAACAGATAACACATTTTCAGGATCTTTGAGAAAGGAAATACTCCACCAGTAGCACAGTTTCTCTGAAGTATTTGCCATTCCATGACTGTCCTTTTTCTTGATGATCACATTAAACAGTTTGGCTGTGAATCAGAGAAAAATTCCCAAACATTCAGGAAGTATCAACTTGGGCAATAGTGCACGTCATCCACTGATATCATTCAACTTTGCAGCCCAAATGATGGCATTTTATTTTGTTTTATTTGGCTTCCTGACTGTGTAAATGAAGAATTCATCTGATGCAGCAACATGGAGAAAGTCAGCTTCATCCCAATCTTTAAGAAATGAACCACAAAACCATGCACAGTCTTCTCTCTGTTGCTGAGTGATGTTGGGCTTGCTGATAACATGAAATGGCTTGATACCAGATTTTGTCAACTCACAATATACAGCACTATAACTTCTCTTCTTTCCCCTTATTGTTTCTAGTTCAAGGGCCAATTTACGTAAAGGACTTTCTGGTCTACTCACTGCCTCAGCTATGATGTCTTTTGACTCCTGAGAAAGGACTTCAGGCCTTCCAAGATTCTCACTCTTTTTGCAATGACAGTCATATGGATTTTTGTTCCAGTTTCTTTTAACAAAGGATTCATCTCTTTGAAAATATTCAGCTATCCAGGAACGTGAAGTGAAGGATGCACCAGCGTCCCTGGCCTCTCTGAAGGTTATAGCCCGGATTCGGTAAATGCATCTGATTTCCTCAGAGTCATTAGCCATGGGTGTATTTAACTCTGTCACTCAGTCTGAAAATACAAAAAATGTAAAATGAAAAATAGCTTAATAGAAACTTAAGATAATGTACTTGAAGATAGGCTTAAAACAGAAAGCTTCAAAACTTTCCATTTGGTCTGTGAAGGGGGGAGCTCTAATTTCGAAACATCCAGTACATAAACACACCTATTTATGATGTATATGCCAGTAAATGCTTGATTATACATACACAAATGAGCACAAACAACTGGGTTTAGAGAGGGGGGATAGTGAAAATGCTGTGGAACCTGAACGCAAAAGCAGGTGTGTAATGACGGTGTGGGAGTTGACACTGCTGGGTATTTTGAGTGTCATGTAATGCGGAAAAGGTTGAGGGTCTGAGAGATGTTTGATTTGTGCGAGCAATGGGCTACCATGGAAAAATGTTCACCGGTATACACTGGAAAATGTAAAATAAAGTGGAGAAGTTCAAGTGTGTTTGCAAGCACATGGAAGAAGTTGATGGAGTTAATGTTCTCACGATGAGCTACTGGAGGTATACGATGTCATCATAATAAAAGAAGAGGATAGACTCAAAACGTTTATTAAGATGAGGCCGTCTGATGAGGAGGAAGTGAAAAAATGAGCAGGTGGAGTGTGTGAAATAAATGTATGACTGAACCATGAAATTTAGGTAATTCAGAGTCCTTGACAGTGAAAAGAGGGAGGTGGATTGGCTGAACAGCAGAGAGACCAGAGACTAAATGAGGTGAAGTACGAAGATCTAAAGATGAAACCTGGGAGGAAAGCCCACATTTGCACTAAGAAGTAAAAGGTCGAAAGGTTGGATAGCAAGATAGAAAAAAGGAGTTGAGAAAGGAGGTAAAGTGAAAGGCTACAAAACTAGTATAGCCACGGGCCGAATGGACGCTGCAATCACCTCTTAGTAACGCCTACATTGTAAAGTGCACTGACAGCAATGCCCTACTATGGGGTTAGGGGAGTATGAAATGTTAAAAAGTGGAATTCTTTGGCATCAAGAGTTTTATGAGTCTACTGACAAAAAAAATAAAATTGATTTAGAATGTGGGAGCTGGCGAAGCTGAAAATTTAACAGATTGAAAAAGATGATTTGTGATACAGTTCAAAGTATAGGGAAACTGATGTAAGAAAGAAAAGAGATGGAAACATAGAAGACAAGAAAAATTACGAAAAAGAGGTTGGCAGGAGAGAAAAATCATCAGAAATTTGGACGATCATTTTAGGAAGGATGAGGCTACCTTGAAAAAAGTGAACACAAAAAGGTCGCTGAGCAAATTGATCCTGTAATATGCGAGAGGGGAGGTTCCGAAGGTGGGGAATACGACTTGCTTTGATGAAATTAACTTTCTCTTGGGACTTCTTAGATGCAGATGATATGAAGAAGGATGCAGAAGTTGAGGGAGGTATGAAGACTTGGTAAATAGAAATATACAAGTTGATGAGAGTCCTAGTGATATAATACTGCATTGGGGAGGTGAGTGCAATGTGACGGAAGACTAGTCATGTCAGATGGAGGATTCCCAAGGAATGACGTCTTGAAGGGAAGTGTTTCCTGTGTGCCTAGAAATGCAATGGCATACTGGGAGACGAGATAGGAGGCAGGGAGCCAGATAGGAAAGGATCAGGATGTGTTTAACTGTTGGGATAAGGTACTATAAAGATTAAATGCTTGTCCTGAAACAGTTGTGCGTGGCGTTTGCTAAATGACAGATTTTATATGCTATATTTATAGGCCAATAAAGAAACTTAGGATAGAGGTGATGAAATGAACCACGTTAGTGTTGTGGTGCATTGCGTAGAAATTTTCGATGATGAAAAGGAAAGGAAGTGATTGAGAGAATGGGGGAGATAGAACTGTGTTAGGCCTTATTCTAAATGTGTGTGAGATGACTTTATGAATGCTGCTTGCATTTACGAGATTTGGAGTGGGTTTGTGAGGAGTAAATCGGATTATATAAAAGATACAGTTAGATTAAGAAAATGAGTTTTATATATATATATATATATATATATATATATATATATATATATATATATATATATATATATATATATATATATATATCGTCGACAACTGAAGTAGCAGGTCAATGCTTAGTCCACACAGTTGAAGAGAGCAGTATTTATATGTGTGTATACTATGTGTGCATACAGGTGAGTATGTTGTGGGTGTTCGTAGCCGCAAATTAAATTAATTAACATCAGATTCATTTAACCTTAGAATGACTTCTCACAATGGACCACAGTCACCTCTGTCAACCCAGAAAATCATAAGCTAGAAGCCTGGACTGTCTATAAATATTTGAGAATACAAAAATGTTACGCGCAAAATTAGCGATAATATATTGTAAAACGATCAACAATAATGTAGCCTACATGGCAATTTGCATTAATCCAAAATACGTTTCGTCCAAGATAACAAACACTTCAGGACAGGTCTCTGAACGAGTCCTCTAGAATGTTTTCCTTTCAATGATGACGTAAATCTGAATGCATTTTGGCGTATTCGTCCTTCCTGACTGGAAGTCTTTATTACGCACACGCGCGCGAACACACACACACACACACACAAATACACACACACATATATATATATATATATATATATATATATATATCTATATATATATACTATATATTATATATATAAAATATTAGAGCAAGAGAGAGAGAGAGAGAGAGAGAGAGAGAGAGAGAGAGAGAGAGAGAGAGAGCTCTGTTCTTTTTGCGAAGAATGTTAATGATTTTTCAGTCCGTAGTCCCGATTCTAGATGTAGATGTGGATGCAAGAATTTGTTAAGTAGAAAAAAAATCTGTTATTCAAATTAACTTCAAAGACAAAATATTTCTATTTAGGTTTTTGTTACCTTTTAAGAGGCAAAGAGTTTTATCTTTAGATTTAAATGCAAGGCTCCAAAAAAAAAAAAAGGAAAGTCGAAAAAGGCTTTTCATTGAAATTCCAATTTCTGTTGGGATTAAAGAATTGTTCTTCTTTTCGGCCTCTTCCTTTGTTCCATCTCTCTTGCCTTTTTTTTCCAGCCGGGAAAAAAGAAAAATGTGGGAGGAAAAAAGAAAATGCCTGTGCGGAGTCTGCCTGAGAGAGAGAGAGAGAGAGAGAGAGAGAGAGAGAGAGAGAGAGAGAGAGAGAATTCTGGCTTCTGAAATTCTTTCATCAAGAACTGCAGGTATATTTTTTGCCTTTTTCCCATCATATTCCTCACCCTTTTCCCTCAGCTAATTAATGAAGGGTTTTATCAGGTGGTAATTATTGAACCCTCATTACCCTATTTTTGTGCCCTTTTCTTTCATGGATCTCTCTCTCTCTCTCTCTCTCTCTCTCTCTCTCTCTCTCTCTCTCTTCTGCTCCCTGAATGTTTTCCCGTGAGACAGCACCCAAAGCTTCCTTCTATTTTCATCCAATGTTTAGACGATATGGCCGGAGAATTCCGAGGCGTCAATTAATATTTATTTCTTTTAATTTTAATCGCTTGTTTCTCTACAAAAAGAAGAGATTATTTTCCTCTGATCACACTTTCAACCACTGCGTTCTTCCATCCATTCTTTAACTCTTTCTGTCCGTCTCCGTTTTCTAAATCTCATTATCTGTATATCGGTTCCGTTATTTTCCTCTGATTTCGTAATGGATTACACTTCTTCCTTTCTTGAGTCATTTCTTCGGTTTCTTAGGCTTACAGGATACTCATATTTGTTTTCTTTATCTAATCAAAAGTTCGTGAGATTTAGTTGATTTCTGAAGAACTTCGGGACTACACAAATACAAAAGCGACAAAGCATTATCTTCAGCTTAAGACATGTGACAGATAGCCGTTACAAAGACGTATCGCTACTTCTATTTCTTTTTATAGTAATTATTGTTCTTGTATCATGAAGCTGCAGAACCAATGACCGTACAGTTTGCAAAATTGTGACGTATAAAAACATAGTACAATCAATCATGAATTACGTACATGTTACAATTAATAGAGTTGGCTTAATTAACCAAAATAATCTGCTATCGCCAAGAATTATTTTTTTTAATACAAATACGCACTTAATTTTCAGAATACTGCAGCTTTCGGTATCGCTACTTCATTTGATATGTTCCTAGGTTCCCCTTTCGTCTGTTTCTGTTCAGCTGCTTATTCTTATCCTTTTTTTCCCTCCCCTTTGTCTTCCAGTTAGTCTCCTGCGACCTTTTTCCGTATTTTCAAAATTCGTAGTATCTCAGGACGCTACAAGTTTCCTCTTCCCTGTCAGTCTCTTAACCCTTCTCCAATATGCAATTTCTCTTCTTTGAAATACTGATTTACCTCTCCTCTCTCTCTCTCTCTCTCTCCCATGTAGTGCATAAAAGTTTTCTTTCTTGAAATATTCACAGAAGCCTCTCTCTCTCTCTCTTGCGCTCCTCTCCCCAGCTCCTGCATACTCGTACACTTTTTCTTTCTTCAAATATTCATTGACCTGGCTTTCGTTCCCGCCTCTCTCTCTCTCTCTCTCTCTCTCTCTCTCTCTCTCTCTCTCTCTCTCCCTATCCTCTCTATCCTCTGGAAATGACCGATGCTTCCTCCACCATCCATCATCCAGAACTGAGGTTTCTTCTTCAGTAAACAAGGTCATTCGGGACCAGGAAGTTCTCGAGGGATACAAATGGGCGCCGCTTCCTTCGCCTTCATCTCCCCCTGCCCCCTTTCGACTGATCCTCCCTTCTCTCCTCCTCCTCCCCTTGTCCTTCCCCAACAACCTACCACCCATTTTCCTATTCCGTTTCATAATCTTCTCCTTACCCTTCCCCACGCCTCTTATTCGCCCATTCCTTCTTCTCTCACATCTAAGCTCACTTTTCCCCCATCCACCTCATTCTCTAATATTCTTCACCCGCGCTTTCCCAGTTCCTCCTACGAACGGACCTCTTTCTCCTTCGAAATTCCTCTTCTTATCATATTTCTTCTCATTACTTCCCCCTCCTCCCTTAGCATTCTCCAAACGCCTGCTGTCCAATTCCTCCTACCTTTATTATCACATTTTCTGCCTTCTCTTCCCATCATTGCTTCCTCATCCTACCTTCCCCTTTATCTCCTCACCCACCCGTCCCAGTCGTTACCAAAGGACCAGAATACTGGTGTCTTGTTGAAGAGCACGAGACCTGAGTGCATATGGGTCGCTTCCTCAAGCTGGGGTCTCTCTTGGTCTTCATTTGTTTCCTCTTACTCGCAGGTCTTTGGTGTGCGCTTACTGTGCGTGAAGTATCAAAGCTACCTGAGAGATGTCAGTTAGCACCTCAATGAAAGCTGACTTTTATTTCGTAATTTTCGTTTTGTTTCCGTTCCTCTTTCTTCGCCTCTAGTCCAATAGCAGTCATCTATCCTTATGCAATTGAATGCATGTATACTCGTTGCTAAGAAACCAATTACTTCCAAGCCGCGTAAAAAAATTTAAACCTTCGGGCCATCCCTAGGAAAGCTGCTAATCAGCTCAGTGGTCTGGTAAAACTAAGTTATACTTTGTCTATATACGTATCTAAACACCTATATACAAAAACACACAAACTATATAGTATATATATATATATGATATATCATATATATATATATATATCTATATATATGATATTTATATATATATATATATATATAGTATATATATATATGAGTATGTATATAATGAATATCTATATACATAATTGTATTTTATAATAAATATATTATACTTATATATTATATATCTATATTAATATTAAATATAATTATTATATTATGTGTAATTTAATGTACTATGATATATATATATATAACTTATATATATTTATATATCGTATGTCGTATATTAATTTAATTTATATAAAATAATTTGTGGTAACATTACAAAGTGCGTACATGTGTGTGTCACTAGGCCTATGTAAGGATGCGTTGAAATCTTAGGACGTAAAAAAATTTTACATATTAGAAAATTACGAAAAACACACAAATAGTTAAGACAGGATTGGTGGTCATAGATTTGCTTTTCAGGATTACATCATCAATTATGTTCTCCTATAACCTCATATTACTGAGGAAGTAAGTCTATAGTCTTTAGGTGATGGATACAAGTTCCTTCGATGAGTATTTGTACAGATATCTCCCCGGGCATTTCTTTGTCCATCCAGCTGGCTGGGTTATGTAATAAGAGGCCACCTGTTCAGTTGACGCGTTCTCCACCAGACCTGGACGATTATATAGAAAATAGAAAATATGTAAAACGGTCAGCGAGTAGAGGAGTAGACAGAATCTGCGTAAATTCTGCTTGAAAGAAAGCTCAAAGAAAATGGTTTATGCGCGTCTTCCTTAACCGTTGTTGGGATTTATTTTCTTTTTACTGAAATGAAACTTTTCATAGTTCCTCCTCTTTCGAATAACTAAATTTCGCGGCTATCGGTACTTTGCACTTGTTAAAGAACGAAATGAGGCTTACTGTAGATATCGGCGCTCAGATCATGTGTGCGTCAGGTAAGGTTTCTGCTTTTAAGTTTTCTGTAACAGAAAACTATTGAAATCGTCCACATACCAAATTGCAGCCCTCTAGCCTCAGTAGTTTTTTTTTTTTAATTTCATTTAATGTTAAAGTTGGCCATGGTAGTACGTCTGGCACCGTTGCAGGTGCAAACAGCCTAGGCCACCACTGGGCGGTGGCTGAGAGTTTAATGCAGCATATAGTACACTGTACAGAAAACTCTATTGCACCGAAGAAACTTAAAAACTACTGTGAGGGTGTATGAGAGTAAAGGCAAACAAATGCCGTTGTTTTAAACGTAACTGAATATGCAAGCAACCGAATGCCGTTAGCAATTCTAGGGCTGACGGTATGGACAATCCAATGGCCTCTTTGGGCTCAGGTCTAACAATATGGTCAACAAAAATGCAGTTGTAACTCCTCAGAGCTGAAAGAAAAAATTGAATTTGTAGTCTGAAAGACACAGAAATAAACATACTCTTAAAATTCATTTAACAATTCAGAGAAATACGTTTTTACACATCTATGATTTGTAACTGACTGAAGTGTATATTTTTTCTTCCAGTTAAAAGCACAAAAAATACGACAAACAATTGACATACTCTGTTAGCTTCTCTGACCTTCTCAATCCTTCGATCAAATTCACCTCCGTTGATCGGAACTTGGAAGCAATGAAGTGCATGAGCTCCCATGATACGAGTTAACAACTTCGAAATATTTAACAGATTTTACAAACAGGGTACAATATAATGTTGACCAAGGGAATTTGCCATGTATATCAGGACTCGGCGTCCGATAGCTGTTCCGATTTCCTCCGGTATTCGGACGGACATACTAACCTCGATCTCTCTTCCCGTCACTCCGTCCTGCCACTTTTGCCCGCTGGATTTGGGGATTTCGGATGGGCAGCTAAATTGGAGGATTGTGTTGTGTGAGAGAGAGAGAGAGAGAGAGAGAGAGAGAGAGAGAGAGAGGAGATGAGAGAGATACCTGCATCCCGTTTCAACGCAGAAATTGTCCAAATTTCGCCTGGGCTAACTGTTCCAACATTTCCTCACTCTGATATTTATTGCGTAGTCTCTCTCTCTCTCTCTCTCTCTCTGCTGAGGGGGATGAATATATTCTAGATATAGCTTGTACAATGTATTTCATATTTTGGTTAACATTCATACACACACACACACACACACATATTATATACTATATATATATATATATATATAATATATATATATGTGTGTGTGTGTGTGTGTGTGTGTGTGTGTGTGTGTGTGAGTATGAATGTTAACCTAAAATATGAAATACATTGTACAAGCTATATCTAGAATATATTCATCCCCTCAGCAGAGAGAGAGAGAGAGAGAGAGAGAGAGAGACTACGCAATAAATATCACACACGGCACACACACACACACACACATATATATATATATATATATATCTATATATATATATATATATATATATATGTGTGTGTGTGTGTGTGTGTGTGTGTGTGTGTGTATGAATGTTAACCAAAATATGAAATACATTGTACAAGCTATATCTAGAATATATTCATCCCCTCAGCAGAGAGAGAGAGAGAGAGAGAGAGAGAGAGAGAGAGAGAGAAGGTATATATATTAGGGCTTGTGCCTTGTATGATAAGGCGCCCTATGAGGTAATGTTAGACTTGCGATAATCTATACGCTAAGTCGGTTGGTATTGCACTTCCATCTTCAATGGAGTGTCTGGGTTTTGTAGATCACTTACGAAGTCGGTATTATCTTTACGACGATGTGTTAAACTCATGGTTCGGTGAGGTTCTTGTAGAAAACACTAAGTATAAAAATTATATATTCTTCTGAAGTTTTACATGGTGAAGATCAGGTATGATTGTACAAGTCTTCTAATAACGATAGCTTGATCGCTTCTGCCAATGATGATGGCTAATCCTATTCCTCTACATGATAAAGCTTAGGTAAAGAGGTACAGGTCTTCTAATGACGATAGCTAACTCTGTTCTGCCTGTCTACCATCTCTGTTACAAGTTATGAAGGAACAGACAGTAGTTCGAACATATGAACATACATACAATGACATAGTTTCATACGAACACACAATCAAATGAGACCACGCTACAGATCACGTAGGCGGTAGTTGTCTCAAGCAGGGAGCTTGGACTAATGTTTTTATAAACAATTGAATGACTACAGGTGACGGCATGTCAACTTAGCCTACATACTTATTGTATACGTCATCTTTAGCGTCTCTAGTCTGATCACATTCCTGCAAGCAATCTTTTATATATATGGACTAACATTCCATATTTTAATATGTAAACACTTACATATATATATATATATATATATATAATATATATATATATATATATATATATATATATATATATATATATACCCTCCAATTTTCCCTCATAATATAAATATAGATTACGAAACAAGACAGAAAGACTATAAAAATAACTTGTATCTTTAGTTAATAAAACATCTTAGAAACTTACCTCCAAAAAAAATTAAAAGAGAGAGTTATTGAATCCTCAGAGGCCAAGGCACAGCATTAGCCAAAAAGAGTAGGGCTTCTCATTATTGGATTCCGATTGCAATACCTCCGTGTGGAATTTTCAAACTTCTTCTCAAGGAGTGGTTGATATTTTCTGAGTTTTGGGCTATTCAATAGCTTATTATTGTGAAAAAAATAAGTTATCGTAGTTTCAGTTTTGTTTATTTATCACACGAATGTTTAAGTTGTATAAATTTTCGGAGCTTGACTTTTATTTCTATTATAATACCAAAAGAATTACTTTTATTCCATCTTTAGTTAACTCCAGGAATTCTGACACTACATCTAATTTTGGCCATTAGTTTTCTCTAAATTGCATCTCAGTTTAAAACATGGCCTCCTCTCTCGAATAAGAAGTTTGGAAATTCTAACAATTAACAAAACATTTTGAACTAAAATAAAAATCAAAACCAAGACTCATAAATATCTGCTCGGAGGGATTATGAAAATGACACAAGCAAATTATGAAAATATATAAAAGGATTAAGCCCAAGAAATTTATTTCTGATTAGGAATAAGTAGAGAGAGAAGACGAATATCCAAAAAAATGTATAACCATTTCTTAGGCATGAACTTGATAAAATTAGAAGCAAAAGGCACTTCTGCTTCGATATAATAACCTCAAGATTAAAAAGTCTCAAGGATTAGCTTGGAAACCAGACATTAGACAAATCAATTGGGAAAAATCTCGGTACAAACAGCCCCGCAAAAAACTATCAGTCACTTCTTGAAGAAAGGAGTTTGAAAATTATGGTCGTCAATATTGCAATCGGAATCCAATAATGAGAGGCAACACTTTTTTTGGCTAATAATGTGCCTTGGTCCTTTGAGGAACTCAAAACTTCATTTTTAATTTTCTTTCGTTTTTAGGAACAACTTTTCTCTAAGGCGTCTTTTAAATGGAGAGCATAAATGCGTCGGTTCTAGAATGTGCTTCATTTTCGATTGATAGCTCGCATGTTATGTTTAGAACAAAATCTTGAGGAACAAAGAGATTTGTGAAGGGTAAAATCTTTGGGGCTTCCTCTCCGAATATCTTCCGGCAAGTCAGGTGAGACCAGAGTAAAGGGGCATGTGGGCAGGTACAGGAATGGCGAAGAGGCATTGCCTGTGGGGTCAGGAAGACTTTAGGGGCGGGTGAAAGAGTCTTAGGTAGAAGCTAAAAGACTGCTCATGGAAGACTGAATGCTGCACGAGAAAAAGCTGCAACAGAGAGTGTGTATAGTCCAAGGATGAAAAGAATAATAGTGAAAGAGAATGTTTATTGAAGAGGCTGACCTTTGCCTAGCTAGGTTTGGTAGTGCCAGGTGACGTAAGAGCACACAACTAAGGATCATGATATTTTTTGGTAAGAATGGAGGGCCTGTCGTCAATGGAGATGAAGTATTGTGGCCATGTGTTTTTATGGAAAGATAGTTGATTACTGAAAATACGTGACTTCCAAAAACAAATGAATAGCTAGGAGTAACCTTGAGAGAGACATTAGTGAGAAAACATTTTGCTTGATTATGTGCTAGTGCAGAATAGGCATCATGGCACGAAGAGGAGTGACTGCAGTTACAGCTGATCATTATCTGGTTGAAGTGTTACAAAAGAATGAAGGAAAAGTCGGAGAGAAAGGAGTGAAAGGTATGTCTGGATATGATAAATGTTCCGAAGAAATGGGTAAAAGCAATAATTACTTCTCTGCACGTGGAAATAATGCGATTTCGTAAACAGAAAGTGTATGTTATGATTTCAACTGAGGAAGTGACGTGTGACAGCAGGATTGATAATGGAAGAACATAGTGAGTTTAGACACCGACGAGAGTGTTACAAAACAGTGAGAAATTTGAGAGAAGGAAAGAAGCTGTACCATACATGGCATCCATGGACCTAGATAATCTTCTGACGACTAGATAGTTAGGCAGTTTAGTGGCCGTTCAGAATGCATGATATAGAAGACATGTAGATAGAAGCATAGCACGTTAAAGTATGCACAAGGGAGAGTAACGGTTTTGGTGCTAAAGTGTGTATCCGTGGTTGTTTACTCTCGTTATGGGTGTGGATGGGAAAGGAAATGAGATGTAGGTGAAAGTTTTGGGATAAGAAAAGAGGTTGTTAATGGATTTTGGTATAATTGGTGCTTGCAGATGATACAGTGTATGAATTGTGGACAATTAAAAGGCACTTCTAAAACTAACGAAAGTAAAATTATTTATAATTAAAAAAGTGTTATGTAACAATGAGTGCGACATAGCTATGTAGTTAATGGAAACTAGAACGGTTGAGCGATGAACGAATGGCGGAAGGTGCTTACTTCCAGTAGATGAGGCAAAGAAGGCAGCTGAGCGTGTGGAAATTTTGGAAATGATTTTAAGATTCTGTGGGTGGCCCATCACATGATTTCCAATAAGGGGGCTAAATTTCGAGTTCGTTGGCTCCCTCTGTTAAGCTCACTTTTTTGTTACCAAACTATAGGAAAATATGTCTGCTATCCATTTCCGCCTGTTTCCAGGTCAGCAGTCACCCTGAAACATGTTTAATTTCATGATTTTTACACCTACCCTATACAGATATCTTTCCCCAGATTTAAAGATCATTTTTGGGTTGTATAATACCTATAACTTATATCTAAATGATTTCACTATTATTGTGGCCTTCAAATTTTCTACAAATCTACGTTATTAAATTTTGAATTTGGCAAAAATGATGATTATTGACGCATTTTATGATAAAATCAGTATTTTTATCTTAATTTTACATTTTTGTCATAACTGTGTATAATTAAAGATTCTATGATCTTTCAAATGTAATTAACAAAAATGTTCTACGTCTAATAGTTTTGATATGGAAACGATATGAAATAGTATAGTAATAATATTACACAATTTTTGGTTTTATTAGTTTTGCTCTTCCAAACTTTCTACACGCGCAAGTAGGTATATTAGGAAAATTTTGATAAGATTTCAACTGGAAAAGTTCATAACATTATTGACCATAACAAGGGCTATGGGTGCTCCGATGGCTTTACCTAATAATTCTTCTTTCCTTTTTCTTTGTAGGCAGTAAGTTTTCTGGTGATAGTGAAGAATCTACAGTAAATGCAGAGTATTGTAGAAGCTAGTAGAATATGCATGATTAGAAATGCTTATTTTGATATAGATCCTGGCCTAATTATTCCTACTAATCCTCAAGTAGACTTTCCAAAGTGTCTTTGTCATAAAGAGGGTACAACTAGTAAATTGACTCCGTTCTCCAAAGTCAGCCAGCAAACTTTCTACAATGCAGCCTGGGAAAGAAATGATGAAATCTATAAATGTTTGAAGGACGCATGGGAGAATGGACTATTAAGCGTCTACCATCGGACCTGCTATCAGGTCCACACAAATCGAGATCACATTGCAAGGTTCAAAAGACAAAGAGATGAGAACTTTGTTGAATCTGCTGACAGTGAAGACGTACAACCATTCAAACGGCATCATTGTTCCAAGGTCAGCTCCCTGTCCAAACTCTGTGTGATCTGTCAGACTAGAAAGTATGATAAAGCCCACAAAAGAACCTTCTGCCCCTAGTCCAGTGCATAACTTTTGAAGCTGGAGATGGAATCCATCAGGCTGCAAGATTGCGAGATGATAGTATAGTGCTTGCACTTTCTGACCAGTGATCCAATTGCAATTGAAGTGTGGTACCATCATAGTTGCTATTTTGGTACACCAAGAAGAGATCATTAGATACTCTTAAAAAATATGAAGCACCAAAGACAAAGGATCCGCATGAAGAAACATCCATCTCAGTTGTACAAGAGGTCAAAAGAAATGTGCTTAGTGGGCACAAATCAATATGAATGAGTATTCTTTTAGAACATTTCAATACTCACCTAGCAGCGCATGGCAAAGAAGCTCCAAATTACAAATCATACAAACTCAAGAACCCTTTGCTTAAAACCTTTGGAGAACAACTTTCATTTTGGCAACCTGGTAAAAGGAATGAATCAGAGATTTTATTTATCAGAAATTCCTAAAGGGCAAATTGATGAAGTAAAAAAGTTTTGCGACTTGCTGATACCATAAGGCCTGACTTTGACTCTGAGTATTCTGAAAATCAAACCAAAACGGCCCCTAGTCCTATTGCCAGGGCAGATCTCTACCATGGGGCAAAGTATCTTAGAAGTGAACTAAAGAAGCAGAAAAATCTAATGACAGATGGTTCTTCAGTTGAATCTCCTTATTAGCCTATATTTTTCGCAGGCACTGACAGTACTAGCGCTTTCTGTGGCAAGGTAAAGGCAGCAGCTCTTGCTTTGATTGAAAAAGATAAAGACTTTGGAAAGTCTTTGCAAATTCTTGGAGATTCCTTTGAAGAGAGTCGAGAACTCTTCAGCCAGTGTGAGCAATTCACTCTGAAGCTCTAAGGCATTGTCCATGTGGCGAGCGTCTATGAAGCCCGGTATTTTCTCTTTTGTGTAAAGAGTCACCAGTCACTTCAGCTTCCACCATCTCAGAATGCCCTAAAGTACACAGAAAAAGAGCCAAGTGCCAGTCAGCATAGTGGAAACGAGCTCTCAAACCAGCACGTGGTGAACCAAGTTTAAGTGGTCATGGCTGGACTTTGACTAATGATTCTTTATCCATTTAGGCAGACAAAGAACCAACTTCAAAAGTACTGATGGAATATACCAGCTGTGGTTGTGAAACGCCCTGTACTGATGCATGCGAATGCACCAGGGAATGTGCAAACAGAGTTGTGCATTTAAGTGAAACAAATGCACATATTGAGAGTAATGTGGAGGGCACTGAGGACTAGTGCACTATTAAAATGATATATGTCATACTTTAATGATGCTTTGCTACAGTTGCACACGGCAGCGCGTATATGACATAATGTGCCAAATGAATGCCACTTTTAACAACGAAAAATTCATATTGATAAGGTTTACTGCTAAGTATTGTTCTGTTTCAAAAAGTTCAGTATCCTGTGTCCCACTGTTTTGTGAATTTTTAGAAGATTCTTTTCAGTTTGCCATATACATTGAATTATAAATTTTTCGATATATTCGATACATCAAGTTTTCCTGCTTCGAACAGACAATGCTATTTTCTCTTTCTTCTCACATTCTACGTTATACTTAACTTTCAATTATGTTATGCAAAATCTGAACATACACTATTAGAACATACTAACCCAAACAAAATAAGGAATCTGAAAATATTGCAGACAATTTTACAACACTTCATACGGTTACGGAGAGGATGATATGCCTTGCGAAAGCAACAACTTATAAGAATATGTTACACACCATCAGAGAGGTTGTAATATGTAGACTTACCTTTTCGAGGGTCTCTGGTAGCGATGGCCTAACATTAGGCACTATCACTTTTCTCTCTCTCTCTCTCTCTCTCTCTCTCTCTCTCAACCAGCTTCTCTCTTTCTCTCAACCAACTGACCGACCTCTAAACAACTCACATATCACAATTACCACATGTCGTTAGATCAGACTCACAAATTACAAAAAAATACAGATTTCTTTTTATTCAAGAACAAAAGGACTAACTAAATAAATCAAATCTCAAAGAACAAAATGATAACTGAATTAGTCAAGATCTGAAACTTTAGTTTCTAAGCACAAACCAATGAAAACTTCAAACAACGCACCATTATAAAAAGGGTATTATAATTCAAACAGAAAACCCAAACTAACTGGGGCTGGGGATCGGACCAAATCCGTCCACCTCTTTCTCTACAATAAACTAGACATCATTTATATGTAGGTAATCAAAAGTCATAATGTCTTCCCACACCATTACCAGTACCAGATAAGTTCCCATAGAATCTACGAGATCCGCCTGAGAGAGAAAATAAAGGAAGAAGAACAAAAAAAAGAAATCCCATATAAATAAATTGTAAATAAGCAAAAAGTGATATGGAAGAGGCCATCACTGAAACAAAAGTTCAAGATACAAAAGATAAAGCTACACCTGGGCTTAAATATATGCTACCCATTTCAGCACTAATCACACACAACTAAATAAGACATGGTTGTTCTAAATCGGGGCTGCTTCTAAGAGCCCAGTTATTCTACTCTCCCATTATGTAGGGGGAACAGTCTGCACGTAATCATGTATGAACTTTCTCACAAGACACTCCCCTTAAGAGGACGTCACTGATTCATAACGAGTTCCAGATGATGACATCAAATACAGCTCATAGTCACAACCATGAAATCTACCCAAAACTAGATTCAAAAGTATGCCCTACTTCCGCCCATGCACTGATATAAACTGCGGCCTGTCTTTACACTGCATCGCGGCTGAGGCAGTGATCATCGACATGCACCACCATCCAAGGTGATGTGTCACCATTTCAAGATCTCGCTTTGTTTCCGTGAGAGCTGACGCTGATGTCTATCATTTGTCAAAGAATGTCTTTCCTTTCTCACCACATCCGTCTTCCTGACCATTTCTCATAGTCACAAGAATATATATAGTATATATATCTATATATATATATGTATATATATATATATATATATATATCTAGGTATATATATATATATATATAGATAGATATATATATATATATATATTATATATATATATATATATATACTATATATATATTATATTCTATATATATATATATATATATATATATATATATATATATATATATATATATATATATATGTGTGTGTGTGTGTGTGTGTGTGTGTGTCAGTGTGTCTGGTTGTATTATATAGATGTCTCTAACTCATTTATATATTACTGATTAACAGCAATCTTGGTAAGGAAGTAAAATTGTTTGTATCCTTTGGGGATCAATGGTCACGTGGCCTGTGATGAAGGTGAGGCGCACTCTTGCTGATTAGCTCAAGAGCTTATCTCAGTCATCTCCATCCCTTGTCTGACCTATTACAATTTCCTTTTTCATTTGTAAGTACTTATGATCCACTTGAAATGGAACATCCACTGTTTTTCTGCCTGTTCGGTGTCTCCAGCTGGTCATTTACGAGAGTGAAACAAATCCTTTCCTTTTTGTGCTAGTAAGAAAGTCTCACCAAACCAACGCTACTGTCACAAACAAAATTTCTGTGGTCGGTCATTATGCCCTCATTCACCCCGTTACTGAAGCCCTTGGGTCACAGCAACAAGGTGGGGAGAAGCCCTACCAGCAGGTTGACTGGATGAACCTCGGATCTTCCAAAGGTCTGCCATTCTAAATCTGACACTGGGCCGATGAGAGGCACGAAGTCCCTGGCCCTCCTTTGGATATCCTCACAAAGGCCTAGAGGGAGGACACTTATAGAGGAGCAAAAATAATTACTACTGATTAAACATATTTCTTTAATAGAAAGTGCTGCTCTCCTCGAATTCATAAAAGTGATGTAATAACTTTTTATCACTGATGTGAAAAAGAGTATTTCTATAATGGAAAAGCTCTTGGAATTTCACGTCAGTGTTGTGATAAAAACCACCAAGATTTACGGGCTGCTCTGTGAGCAAGAGCCCGTGCTGACACAAGGTCAGCTTAATCAAAAACAACAACACCAAGATTCAGTCCTCCAGTAACCATCGCTGTGACCATGCCCTGGCAGATCAGGCGAACGTCAGAGAGAGAGAGAGACTTGTGGTAGTAATAGCAGTAATAAAGATATTTCAATATGACTACACCGAATTTGACGATCCCCTTTGGCACGTTGCTTGCCAGTTTCAGCAACAATGAGATGTCCTTAATAAGGAAAATAGCGAAGACTCTATACAAAATTAATGGAGCTGATGCAAGGCAATTGCTTTTCAACAAGACTTGTTTTCTAAAAAGGGTGGTTAACTCCCGAAGATAAGCAAAATAATTCATAGTAATAAAAAAACCAACCTAAAACCAAAACCTTATCTGTATACTACATATATATATATATATATATATATATATATATATCTATATATATAGATATATCTATATATATATAGATATATCTATATATATAGATATATCTATATATATATATATATTATACTATATATATATATATATATATATATATAGATATATCTATATATATAGATATATCTATATATATATAGATATATCTATATATAGATATATATATATGTATATATATATATATATATATATATATATATATATATATATATATATATATATATATATATAGAGAGAGAGAGAGAGAGAGAGAGAGGAGATAGAGAGAGATTGTATAGTCCCACGCCCAATACGGTCGCTGTTGTTGCATAACTATGAGAAATTCATACCGTAAGAAATGTGGCACAGCATCTGTAAAGTAAGAGAAGGGGCAGAAGTTATGATATTCATTGAAACCAAAGAGAAAGAAAAGGTCTGTAAGACTGCTGAATAAAGTAGAATGTCTGGTGTGGGTTGGGGACACTGTATTACATTATGAATGTGATGTGTTGGCAGCGAAGTGTGAAAGTTTCTGTCCCAGAAATCAGTCAAAAGCAGGTTTATTTGGTGTGACTGTTATCCACTTCTTTTGAATGGGAACAGTTAGCCACTATATTAACTTTACGAAGCAGAATGGGAATTTGACAGTGATGATTACGTAATTTTTTCGTGGGGCTTAGTGATGAAAAAACGAAACATTGCTGGCATAAAGAAAAAAAAACTATTAAAATAAAAATCTTCATCAGCCACATTTTTACCACCTGCCCTGATCAATCACAGTCTCACCTTGTTTGCCTGCAAGATGCATCACCGGCTTAAGGTCTATTGACCTGTTCTCGAGGGAAATGTCAAATAAGCGGTCACTCCAAGATTAATGGCCCCTCCCTTTTTGTGTAGTTCCTGTTCCAATAATATCATCTCTATTAATCTTGACCCCGCCCCCTTCCGGAGACACTTCCTCCAATAGGAAGGGGAGTCTTTCTCCGATATGCTGATTGTGCTCAATAGAACGCCGCTCGTTGTTGGCTTCCATTTGAATGCGATTTGTTTGTTTGTTTTCATTTCATGTTACAGATTCGTTTTCTCGTTTGTTCGATGCAACCAACCCAGTGTGTCTCCCTCGTTTGTTTGTTGCACACAATATGACTTCCTTGTTATGTTTGCATATTCTCACATGCCAATATCTTTTTAGTTTGTTGTTTTACATCGGCGCAACTTGTAGTTTTCCTGTCCTTGAACTGACGTTGTTTTCGTGTTCGCTTGATTAGTTTCTTACCCAAGAGCGTTCCTCTTTTGTTCACGGACCTGTCCACAAATCTCCTTTTGTATGATTATTTGCTTTACTGCGTCGGTGTCGTTCATGTTTGTTATCCCGTCCGTGTTGCTTCCTTGTTCATTGTTTGCCTTTTCTGTTTTATTTAGCAACTACTTGTTTAATTTGTCGTCAGTGATGTTCTCTTGTTCGTTACTTTCCTAGGTCTTCCTTATAGTTCTTTGCTTGATTTTTGTTTGTTGGCTTGTTTTTTCTCTCCCACGAATGTTTTGCTGAGTAGAATTCCTAAGCTTAGGGAGTGACTGGAACGCTTAAGCTTATGGCTGAGTCCCCAGCTGCCGCTGAGACTTAAGGAAGATAGAACAGAAATAGCTACCTGGCTGCATAAGAGGAACGTATATTGTTTAAGAAGAAGAAGAAGAAGCAAAGTCCTTTCTCAGGAACATTCTTGTTGACGTTACGTTCCGTGAAGGTGTGAATTAAATGCATAACAATACACAAATAAAAATGAAAATAAAAGCTAGATTAGTAAATAATCGAAAGAGGAATTCAATATTCTTAATCATTTATTTTAGAACTTCAGTGTGTAAATGTACGTATGTGTGTATGGAGAGAGAAAGAGAGAGAAGAGAGAGAATGATGATTGAATTCCGAAAACCTAAATGACAGCAAGAAAGCAGTGCATAAAAAAAACTTAGCATGTTGATCCACCACGGAAGAATGGGGATAGGGCAAGGAAGGGGAGGATTCAGGGACATTGGAAGTGAGGGGTTGGGGGTGGGGGATAAATGGTCGCCAAGGAAGGGATCTTTAGGGGCAAGTTGCCACTGAAACTCTTGAGCGCCCTTCAGAGGCGGCTGAAGAAGGGAAGCATTCACTCAGTCACGACTCATATCCAGGTGGAGCCTTCTAATCCCCCTACGGAGAGCCCCAACCTTCAGGCAAAACTTTAACTTCGCAGAGGCATTCGAGGTGGCGCAGAGGGAGAAGGGTGACTGTCTCTCTCTCTCTCTCTCCTCTCTCTCTCTCTCTCTCTCTCTCCTTCGCTGCTCCCTGTATCTCAGAATCAAGGAGGAGAGAGAAATATCCTGAGAAGCTATTGTGAGCAGAGAGGTGCATTGCTAAATAAATAAAGTGGTTCAGTTATCGAAAAATTGAAAGGTTTTCTGCACCTCTTGTTTTAGAAACTGTGCCGTTATACTGTGCTGACTGGCCCATTATTCCAGGCATTACTGTGGCGACTGTTCCCTTTTCCCAGGCATTACTGTGCTGACAATCTCTTTAAGGCATTTATTACTGGGATGAAAGTCCCTTTTATTCCGACATTACTGCGGTGACTGTTAATTTTATCCAGGTGTTACTATGCTGCAAGTTCCTTTCATCCAGGTATTACTGTAGAGACTCACCCATTTATCCATGTATTACTGCACTGCCAGTCCCTTTTATCCAGGTATTAGTGTATTCACTGTACCATATATCCAGGTATTTTGTGGTTTGATCCGGGTATTACTGTAATGGCTGTGCCATTTATTCAGGTATTACTGCAGTGATTATCACATTTATCCAGGTTTTACTGTGGTGACTGTCCCGTTTATCCAGATATTACTCCAGTGACTGTCCCTTTTGTCAAGTTATTACTGTGGAGACTGTTCCACTTATCCAGGTATTACTGTAGTGACTGTCCCATTTATCCACGTTTTACTGCGCTGCCAGTCCCTTTTATCTGCGTATTACTGTAGTGACAGTTCCATTTATCCTGGTGTTACTGTGGTGACTGTCCCTTTTATCCAGGTATTACTGGGCTGTCAGTACCTTTTATCTGTATTACTATAGTGACTGGTATTACTGCAGTCACTGTCCCATTTATCCACTGCCAGTCCCTTTTATCCAGGTATTAATGTAATGATTGTCCCATTTATTTAGGTTTTACTTAGTTGATTATCCGTTCTATCCAGTTATCACTGTAGTGACAGTCCCATTAATCCAGGTATTACAGCGCTGCCAGTTCCTTTTATCCAGGTATTACTGCAGTGACTCCCATTTATCCACCTTTTACTGGGCTGCCAGTCACTTTTATCCAGGTATTACTGTAGTGGCTATTCCATTTATCCTGGTATTAGTGTGGTAACTGTTCCATTTATCCGGGTTTTACTGCGCTGCCAGTCCCTTCTATTAGATTATTACTGTAGTGACTGTTCCATTTAGCCTGGTAGCTGTCCCTTTTATCCTGATATTGCTGTAGTGACTGTCCCTTTTATCCAGGTATTACTGTGCTGCCAGTCCCTTTTATCAGGTATAGTGTAGTTACTGTCTCTGTATCCATGTATTACTGTGCTGTCAGTTCCAATTATCCTGGTATTACTCTGCTTCCATTCCCTTTTATCCAAGTATTACTGTATTGACTGCCTCACTTATCCAGGTATTAATGTGGTGACTGTTGCTTATATCCAGACATTACTGTAGTGATTGTCAAATTCATTCAGTTATTTCCAAGGTGACTGTCCCTGTTATTCAGGTATTACTGTAGTGACTGGTCCCATATTTCTAGGTATTACTTTGGTGACAGCCCCATTTTTCTAGGTATTACTGTTGTAACTGTACTATTTGATTCAGGTTATTACTGAAACTGGACAGTTCCTTTTATTCAGTTATTACTGTGCTGTCAGTCCCTTCTATCTATGTATTACTGGAATGGACTGTCCCTTTTATCCAGATACTACTGTGCTGGACTGGCCCTTTTCTACTGGTGATATTACTGTGGAAACTGTTCCATTTATCCAGGTATTATTATAGTGACTGTCTTTTTTTATCCAGGTAATAGTGTGCTAGCTGTCCATTTTATCCATAAATTACCGTGGGAACTGTCCCAATTCAGCCAGTCCTTACTAAGCATAAGCACACCCCTTGCTAAACCTAAAACTCATCTCACCTAAACGTTATTACGGCTTCTTCCTCCTTGTGACTGGTATCTTTCTCTCTCAGCTTCATTCCTCTCTCAGCTTCATCAGCTTTTTTTGTCCAAATATATTCTTCTTGCTCTTTATTTGGCTTTACTATCTAGATCTAGTCACGTAGCTCTTTCTACTATGAGTTCTTTGTCTCTCTGAAATTTGTCATGTACTGTTTCCTGTTTTTCATTCTTTATTGTGCTGGAATCAGTCACTAGTGGGAAAGGTTCGTTGATATCCGGGAATTTCAGAACTGGGGGACTGATTATGCATCCTTAGCTTTCTGAAAGGCTACTTGTTGTGGTTCTCCCCAATAAAATGGAATATCTTACCGTAACACATCTGGTAAAGGAGCTACTATGTTAGAAACCCTTTCATGAACCTACGAAAGAACCCCGCTATCCCCAGGAATGACTTAATTTGCTTTTCTGTCTTAAGAACATGACCTAAATATGCAATTTGCTTCTTCAAGAAGGAACACTTAGCTAGCTTAATTTTCAATCCTGCTAACCTAAGTCTCCTAAGCACTTCCTTAAGCACTTCTATGTGATACTCGATTGAGTCTGGTGCGATCAATATATCATAATAAAACACCTTTATATCTTGTGGTCATTATACATCACCCTCATGTTCCAGGTCCCATTAATATCACCCTTTCATTATACCAATGTTCCTTATTCCATCCACCATAACCCAAATGTTAGTATTAGTATCACACTGTTATTTCTCATACCAACACTGTTAATGCCGCCAAAATTGACACCATCATAACCGCCCAATGTCACTGCTGTTATCCCAAATATCCACATTAACACTGCCGTAATCAACAATATCCCTTCTATGATCACCAACACCACTACCAGTATCCCCCATATCATCAGTATGCTCACCAATACCACCACCGGTATTACTACTAGTACCACTGATAGTCCACTATTTTCGCCCATATTATTACCAATATCACCGTTGGTATTCCCCATATTAGCCTCTGTACCCTCGCTTCAATGTACACTCACATATGGAATAAAAATACACGGTTCCCAACCGTTATGCCACAACACATGTATGGACCGATATCCTGTATCTCCTACATGCAGGATGTCCCAGCAAAAGCCTATTGCCCAACGCAACCCCTTTTATCACCAAAAATGGTTCTATCACTACTCTATCCCATATGCTCATAAAACCTAAGGTATTTAATCTATGGGCTTGCACATCACACACCGTCACTGTTTATTGTTTCAAAGGTATTGAGAGAACATGAACTGATACAGATGATGGTTTAACAAATTCACGGATGCCCCCGTGTCAATGAAAATTGGGATCTTTCCATCCCACCGCTGCCGCCATTGTTATGAGTGTCAAAATGACCCATTTAACTAAAAGGAGAGAACTCCTGGCTATGGTAACTTGACCTACCTTGGTTAATTCTCATCGCCCTTCATCCCTGCAGCTAGCTGAAAGTCAATAATTACATCTTAGGCGAATTCAAACTCTCTCTATATATTCCCAAAATAACTAACATGAAAGATGAAATAAAATGAATTGAAGAAATCCCAAAATAATAATTAAAACAACAATACTCTTCTACATAATCATAATGGACAAAATGAATTAAACTATCCCAAAATCATTAATTAAAGCACCATTACTGCCCTGCATCACCATACTGGACAGAACTATCTCCGCTGTCAAATATCTCTATAGGTCTCTATCGAATAAATGTCAAATTAAAGTCTAGAGAATTCATTTTTAGGTAGCATCAATCGAGTTCATCTGAAAATGAAATCATAATTATCAAACACTGAAATGCATCAATAAGTGCAATGGATAAATGTCTTATAAATCTTTCTGCATTTCCTCTTTCTAGAAGCTGAAATCAATGTTGCTGTACAAGTTTTCTTCCAAAGTCTTTCTTTCACTTTACCTCATCTCCGGGATCTCCAAGCACTTTCTATGGCATGGTAACATACTCAACGTCTGTCGTATAATTCCCCATTAATCACCACACTAGGGATTTTATTCCATTCATTTGCTCCAACAGACATATGCACTGACACCTACTAACAGACATACAAATACACTCACACTAATAGACGTATGAATGTACACACGTTAACGTCTTCTCTGTTCTGATGTATACGTTGCGCTTTCCATTTCACATGAACTCTCTCGACCTCTGACGTCAGAGTCATGTGAGTTTTCCGCTATTGAGGTCATTTGCGCGCCCACGGTCTCTCTGGTGTGATTGGGTATGTTTATAAAATTTGTCCTGTGGCGAATTCACTGTTTTGCACGTCTCAGACACTAACGTTCGAAGTTGGCCTGTTTTCGCCTCCAACTGCCTGTCACTCACTATCGAGCTCATTTTGAGTTATTCATTATATATCATATATGTCTAGTGTTCATTCCCATTACACACACACACACACACACACACACACACACACACACACACACACACAATATATATATATATATATATATAATATATATATATATATATATATATATATACATATATATACATATCTATATACATATATATACATATACCCACACATTTATATATGCAGTATGTATAATTAAATACCTATTGCTCTTTGGAAAGGGTGACATTACCGGGGTAAAGCCTTTGGTTTCTCGGCAAGTCATCAGGGATGAGGGTGTTAGGCCCCCACCTTTTTCCTTGTTCTATTTTCAACGGGTGCAATGATGGTAGGAAGTGTGGTTGCATCGATGGGCCCAGCGAGCGTGAACTAATTGCTACACTTCTAAATTGAAGCAGCTCTTTCGCCTGATAGCACCTTCCAAAATTGGTTGTTAGAGTTGCCAGTTTCTTACATACGCTACATTGCTATATGGTATATAATATATATATTTATAATATATATTATATATATATAATAATATATATATTCACTATACGATATAATATAATATATATTATAATTTATATATGAATTCTTATCACATCACTGTGATTCATATACATGCATTAAGCTACAAATGTCCTTTAATATTTAATTCGCTCTACCTCGGAATTAATATATTTCATATATGTTAACCGAAGGGGAATTTTTAGTTGATAATAATTTCGTCCTACCGTAGATTCGAACCAGTGGACAGAGGAGAAATCAAGGACTTCAGTGATGTTACAGACTCAGGCAACAAGTGAGGAATAAGTTGATACCGATTCCGACAGTAAAAGTAAATGTTGAACTCAAGTATTTGTAATTGGAATCGATATCCAACCCCCTCTGCCATGTTAACAAAGTCGAACGTTTGACGTACGTAGCGCTATTATGAATTTTTATCACATCACTAACAGTTAAAAAAAATGTTGATAATTTAGTTTGTAATTAGGTAATAAACCTTGCTATATAAACTGATATAATAAACTCTTCTCTTTTGGGGAATGTGCATATACATAAAAAACTTCTTCTCTTTTTGGAATGTGCACTTCGAAAAGTGAACACAGAATTGATGTTACCATGGAAGGATGGACGTGAGTCCTAAATTGTTCAATTTCCTAAATGTCTCTCTTCGGTGGTTCGTATGAAGGTGGAGACAGACTTTTTAAATAAACTGTTGAAATATCTGAATTTAAGAAAGTTAAAGAGTGATAAACAATAGTCCTGTGTCTTATCACGGTGTCATACGCACGATTAAACTCTGGATTTAGAACGGATTTCTGACTCAAGAAGGTTTCTTGCTGTAGAGTTCTGAATTATATAAAGAAGCTTTATACACTTTAAACTTAACGAATTTTGGAACGATGCTGTTTGAACTGACATACTGTAGAAAATTCAGATCCAAACTTAACTTGTACTTTTTGGCAAATTTCTCGAGTGAACGGCAGTTGATCAGTAGGTGAAGGCCATATCTTGGCCTTATCAGTGTGTGAAAGTGTCACTTTAGGAACTTGAACAAATTAGGAATCACAGTTCACCCTTCAAATATAGCATCAACTCTGTGTTCAACTTTTCGAAGGGCATATTGTCCAAAAGAGAAGAGTTTCTATTATCTTTAGGAGAGGACTTCTGCCTACCCAGTTACAAACCAAATTATCAGCAATTTTTTTAACTTTGATTTTTAAGAATTTTAAGATCCAACTCTCAACTTTTAACTCACAATACCTTTAATAATCTTAAGACGAGATGGACACCCCTTTCCACACAAAGAAACGATACGACACCCTTAGAAGTTTAGCTAAAGACGAAGACTTGATTATCAGGCGCCCGGACAAAAGTAGAGGTACAGTCATCCTTGACAAACAAAATTACGTTGATAAAATGAATATCATTCTAAATGAGCCATCAAATTGAACAAAGTTGATATCCCTGACCATTATAATATAATAAACCCAAGGATGAAATCAACCGATTTCTAAGGAAACTTAAACAAATAGGATAAGAGATGAAAATACATATAAAAATCTCCATGCTACAGGATCGTCGTATGGAGTCATTTATGGGCTCCCTAAAATACATTCTTTCCTCTAGAATACCCTCAACTACAGACTCGCTAAATTTCTTGTCCCGTTACTTGAACCACTGGCAAATAACTTCTATAAACTAAAAAAAAGAAAGAAAAGAAAAAAAAAAAAAACTTCGGTGCTTTTAAGGATGAAATGATTACGCAGGATTCGAACTGATCATGGCAAGCTTCGATGTTGAATCCCTGTTCACGAACGTTCCTGTGCGAAAGACTATTGAGATTATCCTAAATAAATGATTTCCCCTCGATGATTCCCTTTTTAATAATCTTAGTAAACCCTATCTGAAACAACATTCAGAGCTGGCTTTACTGGACACGACCTTCGTTTTTGATGGTCCTCTACAGACAGGTGGAGGGGATGGCGATGGGTAGTCTGTCCCCTGGGCCCGGCCGACCTTCGTCAATATCTTTATGAACTCCCTGGAGGAGCGAATACTAGATAACTGCCCCCTTAAGGCCTCCCTTCCACATACGGTCAATATTTTGACGTCAATAAAATTGGTTCAATATTATATAGTTGGCCACACACAGCCCAATAACATTGTCAATACCTTCACTTCTCGCCTGAGAGTTACAGAGAAAACATGCTCTCTGACACAGATATGGCCTGCGTGTCTGTGGCATTGTTTTGTGATGGCCCAAGAAAAAGAAAATGCGGATTTGGATGAAAGAGTTGTATAAACAAAGGAACTTATTTAGCCAGAAAAGTTTACGCAACGAACTTATTTCAGTACGCCAAGTGATTTTAAAAATTATATGAGGATGGACAGGATATCTTTGATGAATTTATTGGACATGGTGACTCCATTAATGATGAAGCTCAGCACAAATAAGAGAGAAGCCATCCCAGTTAGTCAGCGTTTACCTGTGACATTACGTTATCTTATCACTGGAATTTGTTTTGAACACCTGAAATTGATTTTGCTATACCTACACAGTCCATTGGCCAAATCCTCATAGATACTTGCAAAGCTTTAATTAACGTTTTTTTTTTTGCCCAGTAATATAGTATTAGAATAATCCGTAGGGTTGAAATGGTGAAATGCAAGATGAAAATGACATTTGGACTAGATTGTGTTTGGAACATTTGGAGCTACATTAATTAAAGGAAAATAATGGTATTAGTTATTATCAGGGGCAGAGTTGGAAACTAATTTCGGTGCAGTGTACCCAGTCGAGCTTCGAAAAGAATATTATTCATAGCTTTCTTTGCGTACACAGCCTGCATAGGGCCAATATTCCTTAATTCACAGGCCCAAGCGGATTCACTTTTTCATGATCGTCTCTCTCTCGAAGGCGTCTGCAAGCAAGAGACACCAGCTCCTGTCTCTCATCCAATGTCTTCCTCTTTTTACCGGAGAATCCAGGAGCAGAAGAAAAACAGCATGTAATAGAAGAAAAATAATATGATGATAATAATTAAACAATAATATATATATATATATATATAATATATATATATATATATATATAGTATATATATATATATATATATATATTTATAATATATAAATGTCGCTAATATCATATTATATAGGAACTATGTCACGCTTATGGTCAGTTTATATGTCTGAGTGATGAAAGTAGCTATTTTCCCCCATATTCTTAAGATTTCCCGAAAAGTTGGGAGGCTCATTTGTACCCGCAGACTTCTCCATTTGCTAATTTTTCTTTTTTTCTCGTATTTCTCTTGGACTGGATCCCTGTTGTGGTCCTCGGCTTTATAGCATTTTACTGACACAGTTGGGAATTGCCGCCTAGCTGATAATAATAATATAGCTAATGCCAACGGTGTACTAGTACATACCTCCACCACAATTTGCATTTATACAAATAAAATGAATAGCAAAATTTAACATGTATCATGGAGTTATAAACTAACAATAATGTATTACACTTTGTTCAGCTACCAAAATCGCCCGCATGAGTGTTAGTAGCCAATGAATTCTATGAAAGATGGAATTTTCCTAACTGCCTTGGGGCATAGATTCAAAATGATCATTATCCACAGACGGCAGTAATCTTTCCTCGTCAAGTCGGAACCATTTGAATGACTCAGTACTATTGAAATACCCATCAATCTTAAAACTACACGGTCAATATGATGGACAATCTCGGCATTATTGTCAATTCTATTGACCGTGTGTAGAGGCCTTTAGTTTTTCACCTTTATTCTTTAAGCGCTACATAGACGATACTTTCGTTCTCTTCACACACGACTATCATGCTGCTAATTTTTTAGATTATGTAAATTCCAGAGAGCCTAACATTAAATTCACTTTAGAAAAAGAGTCCCACAAACTCCGAATTACAAGGGATGAGATTGGCTTCCATACTGGCATTTTTAGGAAAAGCACTTTCACTGGTCTAGGTACCAATCTTACGGTTCCTGTTTTCTACAATTTCAGAATGAATTCTATATCCACTCTTACTTCAAAGGCCTTGTTTTTACGGCTTACTTCTTAGTTGGGCCGTGGCTTACCTCTAATTGTTTTGGGACCCGTTGGCCGGACATTTAGCCGACGGACATTCACTGACGGACATTTGGCCGACGGACATTCAGCCGAACGGACATTTGACCGACGGACATTCAGCCCAAACGGACATTGGTCCGAAAATTTACAAGTGTGAATTGTAAACAAAAATACTTTAAGTATTTCAATTAACAGTTATTGCCAAAAAACACCATAAAATAAAAAAATACAGTAAGATGTATGTTCATAAGTATTTAAAAGATTGCCCGCAAATTTTTATTAATTTATTTTTTATACTCCTTATATTTCTCAATGATAGACACGAGCATTGTGTTTAATATCTGATACTCTTCGATGATCTCAATGTAACCCTGATTTTACAACTCGATTGTTAAATCCCAATTTAATTCCTCTTTCCTTAGCTTTGAAACTAGACGGCAAATAGAAGTGGGTGATTGTATATATATATATATATATATATATATATATATATATAATATATATATATATATATAATATATATATATATATATATATATATGACACACTTATAGTACATAAATATAAATAAACAATATAGCAGGCATTTAAAATAAACTGGGGGAAACATAAAACTTAGCTTTAAAACTTCTGACCATCAACTGCATCAGTGTCGAGAGTAGGTTACTAACAAACAAAGTTGGTTTCGTTTGAGCACGGCTAGTTCAAAATGTTGAGCTGAAAATGGCAGTGACCTAATTCAACAATCAAGATGGTAAACTCAAAGTAAGTGCCTACTGTTTTCGAACTGTTAAGATTTTGCTTTTTTTTTTTTTTTCTATAATTAACAGAACGATGGGGGTGTGACCTACATGCAGATACGTCTACTCCATTTTCGGCCAAATGTCTGGGAACCGTTGGGCCGCCTCCATGACGAAAATCACGTCCCTAACCAACTATTTTAAGAACAACTGTTTCCCACTTGTTATATTCTATAGATCCCTTAATAAGTTGCTCAATCTTAAGATGAATGACCTGCCTATAGTTCATATGATACCCAAATTACGTCTATATGTAAAATTTCCCTTCCTACATGATAATACATTCATGAGAAAATGTATTGGCTTATTTAATAAGGAATTACCAGCGTTGAATCTGAACCTGACCCGAATGAACCCATGAACTAGTGGATCTTATTCCATTCTAAGGATAGAGTCGGTCCTCTGTTTGCATCTAGTGTGATCTACAGTAAATCTCTCCCAGATGTAGTCTGGGCACATATATTGCATGCACCAGGAGGCTATAAAGGTTCGAATTTGTTCTCATCAGGGGGATAGCTACAGAAACTGGAAGTAAACTGTCGAGTCCTGATCAGTCCAACATAAAGAATCATGCTAGAATATGTAAAACACATATAGACGCAACGACTTTAAAATTGTGGGAAAAGTGCGAAGTGAAGAAGACTAACCTCTTTGGAATCCATCATGATCAAACTGTCCATTCCAACACTCAACAAATAATCATCGTCAACGCAGCTGTTTATTGCTTAATGTTAATTGTTGTTTTTTTTCCCAACATCGTGCCCTTTTCTTTTATGTTATTCTTTAGGGAGTAGTTTAGCCTTCGCTACCAATGTGGGCAGGTGCTCTGTGCTCCCTTGCTGTTATTTGGTCCTTCCCCCTATTTGTTAATTTCTGCTTTCCGTTCTGTTTTAGATATAAATAAGGTGGAAAACAAATTTTGTACATACTTTCACATTAGATATACAAGTATTTATTGTTTGAGTCGCTTTTCAGCCTAGAAAATGCATTAAGCGATGTGAAATGTCGGCTCTTAAATAAAAATGAATAGAACGACATTCCATGAACTCCCAATCGTGTTTATATATATATATATATATATATATATATATATATATATAGATATATATATGTATATATATACATGCTATATAGATATATATATATATATATATATATATATATATATATATATATATATATATATATATATGTTATACTTGCAAACATAATAACATAATTGACTGAAAAGGTAAGAGCATTCGTAGTATGATTAATGAAGCATTAGAAAAGATGAGGTGACTGCGTTGCAGAAGTCTTTGAAAGATGAACATCGATTTGCAGGAAGTGTGATCTAGCAAGGAGGCCGTTGCCTGACACTCGAGCCTGCATTGCGTAGCTGGCATTCCAAACCACATCATATCGAGAACTGAATTTCAATCACCAGAAATAAATTCCTCTGATTCCGCGTTGTCACTACCATAAATGAGCTATAGATATTTCAAATACTTCTTAAGTAAAACATTCCAGTGGCAAGTAAATGGATTAAATAGAGAACAAATTTCATCGGCAGCACATGTGGCGCTTTTTAAACGTTGTAGTTAAAATGAGATTTCTTATCTCACAAGGAATGAGAGAGGAGAGAGAGAGAGAGAGAGAGATGACAAGAATGGAGAGAGAAAGAACCGACAGCACTGGGAGACAGACAGACAGACAAATAGAGAGAGAAAGGAAAAATATTGTATACTTCAGTCGGTGGGAAAATGCCCGGTTAATTTACATCCTTGCGAACATTTCGCGTCTGTTAGGTGCCTCCCACTTGTCTGCTTCCTTGGCTCTTCCGCCCCATGGCTGGTCGCTGGGTGGGAAGATGCGAATGATGTTTGCTGGCTTCCCATCTCTCGTCGATGTTTGAGAATTCAACGAAACCAGGTCGCGTCTTACTTGTTTGCCACATTGCAGAAAATGTTTCCAGAAAACGTTTTCGAAAATGCAAAGGGCGACATTTCCTACTTGTTTTGTTTTTCATAGTACTGAATGAGAAGTGGTCATATTACAGTATTTTCTGAGCTACATTTGGAAAAAAAAAAAATCCTTTTGAAGGGAAGGCAAACCCATTAGTTCCGGCGACCATAAAATATTAAGTCTTCCCTTGATCTTGTCATAGTGTAATGCCTGAGTCACACGTTGGGTGATTCAAGGCTACGACCGTCGTAACAGCCGAAAATTTGCTTTTTACGACTCCACTACGATGCAGTTCCGTTTTGCCGACGTCGCCGTAAGTAGGACAACTTCTCTCTCTCTCTCTCTCTCTCTCTCTCTCTCTCTCTCTCTCTCTCTTTCTCGTTCATAGTCAGTGCTCGCACATATTTTACAACCTACGCATTACTACTTCTCTGTATGTCTTAACCTGTACAGTAGATAATTTTAAATGATCTAATTTTACCTGTACCTCTACGAACTGTAAATGCACCTTCCGAAAACATAGAGACAGAGCATTTCAGAACAAAGAAAAAGAAACGAAAATTAAAGTTCTTTATAAATGAGGTTGAGGAGACGTCTAAAAATTGATGGTCGGAAGGGGGAGATAGAGAGCAATAGTTGCATATATAATCTTCTCTTGTGGCTTTCATTAATAAATACTTTATAATAATAGAGATATCTTTTTTTTTTACCTTATTTATGGCAGTTTTAATTCCATTAGAAATTAAAGCTCTTTAATTGTAACTTCTTCAAACAGTGACCTTAGAGAGTCTTTATTAAACTCATTATTAGTAATTCAATTTTTCATTCATTCTCATCATGGCGCTGAATGACCTATGGGAATCAGTTGCTTGGCCTGATGCCTAAATCACACATTTCAATCTTAGAGGATTATTGCTAATTTTTTTCGTTCTATTTAAAAAAGGGGTTTTTACTTTACTTCGACAGTTAAAAATGTGAACACAGTAATTTTTGTAACAATTTCCTCAACTACAAAACCATTCCAATATTTTCAAGATTAAAGACAAAATGACAATGAACTAGTAAAAAGTATATAGATATATATATATATATATATATATATATATATATATATATATATATATATATATGATAGTGTGTGTGTGTGTCTGTGCGTGCGTGTGTGTCGCGCGTTTATATACGTAGAGAAATCAAGATTCTAAGTATTTCAAGAATTTACATTGTTTTTCATCATGTTTCTCTTTGATATAAATAAGTCAGTCAACTAATAATGCAATCAAATGTAATTCATGACAGTATTCTGGAGTAAGAGAAGTAAAGTCATTTTCTATTTTAGTAATATGTATATTGGATCAAAGATTCTCAGTATAATTGATATACTTTTTGTATATGGTGAGATCCATGTCACGACGGTCGCGGTCTTGAATCACTAATGTTGTGACTCAATCATAGGTAATAATGTCTGCAATTTCAACAAACAATTGGATGCAATACCTGTGATTCATTATATATTTCTACCTAATAACTAGAGCGCATTCTGTCGTATATGAGAGAATCATTCTGAATTCCAAGGAACTTGTCGCGAATTTCAGCGGCGATTAAACGATTCGTTTAATCCCCAATGTTGTGGGATGGACAGCCTAGCCTCTAAGAGGAAACATCTACAAGCAGGAGGGTGAAGACTGAACAAAATGGTATTTTACAAGGATTTTATCATAAAACTAAACTCTAATAAATTTAACAGCATGGAAATTAATGCCCTTCATACCTTTATGGATGTGGTTTGGAAGAAGCAAGAGTTGCATTGGATATTTTTGTTAGATTATTTCCAGCTCAATTTAAATAAAAATTCAGTTTTCACTTCTACCAATGCACAAATGACTCTTTACTCCGTTGGGTATTAATTCACTCCAAAGAAGAACTAAAACGCCAGTAATCTACCTTGTTCTTCCCTGACTAAATCGTGAAGATTTTGTCGCAAATAATACGACCAGTATTACTGGCGACAGAACTATTGAAACGATTATAGCGACATAGTGAAATACAGTGGATCACAAGTTCATTTCTATTCACGTTAGACCAATGTCTTATAAAAGAAGTGTTTCTAGATTACCCTCTTTTAAATTCCGAGCATTTTCGGAAAGTTTATAGACACACACACACAGACTCACGAGAAATGCCCTCATGCATACGAACAGATGTGAATTACAAGTTTCAATAAGAGAGAGAGAGAGAGAGAGAGAGAGAGAGAGAGAGAGAGAGAGAGAGAAATGGGTTTTGTCCGTGTTTAATCTACTATTGAACGTCACAGATCGACAAATGCATTCATATTGTCTGTTTGTTGCCGGAAATCACGAGTGATACATTCCTATGGAAGAAGTTACAATTAATTTCCTAGTTCGGAGGGAGCAGCAACATAGCTCTTCCTAGCAGCATAGTTAGCCCCGCTTTTCCATCACACTGGTATGACACAGGGAGTAAGAAGAGGATTATTATCTGCCTTCGCGAAGGTTGAAGTGACGGACAACTTACTGAGAGTCAGGAAATGGGACCTGGCTTAAACAGGAACAAGAAGCGCTAAGCATGCTTCGCAAAAGAAGGATTACTATTGGAATCATGGCAAACAGAAGGTATGACAAGAAACCAAAGCTAGGCAGTAGAGAATGGCCATAGGCACCAAAATGACATACATACACTGCATTACTCATAATTGTGTAAGAAGTTGATGATTTTGTGCTGTTGTTATGACTATTATTTTCATTTTCGTAATCAATAATAAGATTTTTACCACTGAAAATATTATCATTATGCTATTAGCTCCCAATGCCACTACATCTGTCTTAAGTATCCTTATTTTTGTTATCAACACCACACCTGTGGCCGTCGCAATTATTACTATTATCGTAGCTGCTACACCAGTGTGTGCGTTGGAAGCAGAAATGACAAAAATAGAATATTACAGACACTGGTACGCGAACTGAATCTAGCACCTGTTCGTCTCAATAATAGAAAAATTCTTGCTCCATAATAGCACGACATTTTGGAAGTAGCAGTTGCTCCGAAATCATGTAGCGGAATATCTCGAAATAACGGTACATTTAGAAGAAGAAGAAGAAGAAGAAGAAGAAGAAGAAAAAGAAGATTGAAAAAAAAACATGATTAAAAGATGAGCAAACAAAGATGCTCTCGTGGACAATCGTGACCAACGCGGCCGACTAAACATTATTAAAACTGCTCATAAAACGACATGAAATTCGTTTTCCAACCAGCCAGCCAACCAAGCCAGGCCAGGCCAGGCCAGGCCAGGCTGGGCAGGGCTTTGCTTATCTAAATATGCAATAATGCCGCCGCCACTCTCATACTGATTAAGGGCAATGATTATACGGCGGGAACAAATAATTTACTCGCTTGCAAAACGGAATGCGAAGCATTCAGAAGCATTTAGGCAAATGTGGAATGCTCTGGGGAAATGCTCCGAAGCGCGAGGCCTTTTTGTTGATAGGTTGGGAGCATCCCTGATGGAATGCCATGGCGAAATTGGTAATACAGACGAGAACATATCATTTCGGGTTTCACTAAACAAGTGGAATGCTTTTGCTTTGTCGAGCTATGCAGTGACTGCAGCTGGGATTTGCTTCCATGGATTTTTGGTCGCCTTTTTTCTTATTTGAAAGAATGTCTATTTGGGCACTGCTCGGCACTGTGTGCAGCATTTCGGTTTCTGTCTCTTCAAATTTTCTAAGTTTACTGGACGTTTCTGGATTTTGTACATGAAGAAAATAGAGATCTTTCAGTTATCCATCGAGAAAATGGTCTGACCAAAATAAGCTTACAAGAAAACTGCACAAATCTTGTTATACCTCACCAGAATCTGTATCTATTTTTGGCCCATATCCGCTTCTCTGGCATCAGGAAAAATAGCTTTTTATTACATATAAAAAAATGCAAGAATTCACCACATTCCAACAGAAGATAAAAGTCTGACTGAAAGAAGTGGATCAAAAAACAATAAAAAAAATTCCACTCCTTATGAATCAGTTTTCAATTAAGTTCAGACTCTTTTCAATAAGAAATGGACGACGTCTCATCCGATCCTGAATCGTTTTATAGCCAGAGCAGATGGAAGTGAGCGAAGATTTACGAGAAGTGTTGAAGGATAATGGAGATCTCTTGAGTGCCTCCCTCTCCGGTAGTATCGAGATTAGCTTTGCGTGTGTTTGTGCGTGTGTTTGTGTGTGTGTGTGTGAGAGAGAGAGAGAGAGAGAGAGTTTCATTATATTCGAAGTCCGAGATATGAAGATAGAGTGTTTATTATGATGGCAGATATGTAGAAAAGGAAAGGAAGAGATGAGAGAGAGAGAGAGAGAGACGAGAGAGAGAGAGGAGAGAGGAGAGAGAGAGAGAGAGAGAGGATGTTCACAAAATAATTGTCATATGTAGCGGAGGTGAAAGTAATTCCTAGAAGCTAATTATACAGTCACTGACGAGAGAAGGGGGGCGGGGGAGAGGGAGATATGATTTTTAAAACTAGATTTCAAATTCGGGCATTTTTTCTAAGTAAATTTCTCCCGGTGATAACTGGGGAAGATAGTTTTGAAATGTACACTACAGCCCGAATGGTAGCGTACCCGATGTAGTGACAGGGATCATTATTAGCATTAGATTTTTATAGCTATTATCATCCATAATATTAATTAATAATAAAAAATAATCTTACAAACATCGTTAGCATTTCTATTTCTATCCACATGGTAATGGCTTCATTTCTAGGTACGATAGTAATTCTTAAGAAAGGCAAAAAACTCATTTTAGCTTCTAACTTGTCTTAAAAAAAAAAAACATTACTTTAGTCCTACTGGAAAAATACTGTACCGTATGTCTAGGTAAAAAATGACTACTACGTACTAACAAGGCGTAGTCCGACCTCCAACTTAATCGGAACGCTTGTAAACATTATATTTCTAACTCAACGTCAAGTGGTCTTCGTAGTCAGTAATACTCATACTTAGCACTACTCATACTAACGACAAGGATCAAATAACAAGAACACAAATGAAACAGATTCACGTAGTCTCAGTTATAAGTGGAAACGCAAAAATAATCGAACAGAAACATAGCCTTTAATTCAGTACACCACCAAATAAAATTAAAACGCGCTAAAATCTAAGGTAAAAAAGAGCCTTATTTCACCAAGGAAAACTTAAATAGATAAGCTTTATTTTATTAGAAATAATTTTCTGTATTGTTTTTACATGCACATTATTTATATTTTTTGCATTCTCATTCTAATAAATGAATCATAAACATCCAATCCTAAAATTCCTCTTTAGGCTCTTCCATAGAACTTTCCTACCACCCCACCAAGAGCAATAACAACAACAACCACAACAACAAAATAGTTTGTGGGCTTACTCCCCGAGTACGCGAAGCTAAAATCAGGCACCCTGTCTATTGGCTAGTGGTGACTCATTTACTTCTTGGAAAGGGGTGCTAGCCCATTCCCAGCACAGGGAAAAATCCCAGGGAATAAATAGAAGAAGATGTTAATCTATTGCGTTAAATAATAATAACAAAGAACTCAGCGCTCAGAGCAAACTCTGTCGTGATCATAATCGTTGGTAGGGAAAACAAAGAAAAACCAGTACTTACAAGAATATTGAGAAAGCATCCAAGGTTTTTCTTCTGTAGAGGATAAACTTATATGGAACACTGCGCAGAAAGGAAAAGTAGAATTGGAATCCTTTACCAACGGCATAGCCACGTAGGACGCCAGTCGTTTCGGTTTGTTGACACGAGTCCATAGGTCTGTACTAGGTTCTTATTCCCGTTTTCATTTTACTGCACCTAAGGTCGGCGCCCGTGCTGCTTTAAAACCAGTTTTATATAAATCAGCCCCAACGAACACCAGTCTCCAATATACTCGTAAATGAAGGCCATCTAACCATAGTTTGCGGGAATGAAAAAGAAGTGAATTTAATGAATGAAAAAAATTCAGTAAATTAAAACAGATAAGAAAAGTTCAGATGCATTTTCAAAAGGATGAGCAGTTATATAAATATAGAAAAGTATATAATATCGACAAATAAAGAATAAATAAACAAATATGTGTAGAGCCATGTCTTTAATTTGTGCCTTTTCTCTCTCCCACCTTGTTTTGAAAATCTGTTTTTTCTTATCGTTGTTACTCGCTGAAATTCCCCTTTATTCTTTAGAGAGAGAGAGAGAGGAGAGAGAGAGAGAGAGAGAGAGAGAGGAGAAGAGAGAGAGCGATATCTTCAAAAGATACGAAACTATTTTTAAAAATTTTGGTGACGCGAAACGACGGCGAATCCAGTGAAGGTTTGGGAGGGATTTTTGGTCGCGTGACATGGGGGCCAAAAGAAGAGAGCTAATCTTTATATCAACTGAAGAAAAACGTGGCATAATATCGTCCGTTTTTTTTCTCTCTCTGTCTTGTTTTCTCATCTTCTTCTTATCTGCAAAGACTGGGATAGAGTACAAGATACCGAGAACAATTATGGATAGGCTGCTCAGGAAAATGAGAGAGAGAGAGAGAGAGAGAGAGAGAGAGAGAGAGAGAGAAGGCATGTAATAAAAACGGAGGGAGAAGGTGCGCAAGGAAAGGAGAATAAGAAATTGTCCTCCAAGGAAGTCAATACAGAGAAAGATTCATGAGGAGATGAATCTCAGAATAAAAGATGAACAATCACAGAGTTGTGCTGTCTGAAGAGAAGCCAGTTCTGGTTCGATAGTTTGCGTATCTGAAGAATTTTGAAAGTGGAAGATGGAAGGGAAGAAGAGCTAATCGATAGGGAGTAGAACTGGAAAGTTTAAGTTTGAGGATGGAGGGTGTGGATGATACAATGCTGATAAGGATAGTGGAAAGAAAGTGTTGGAACGAGGAGGAAGCTGAGAGTAAATACTTTTGCAAGATGGAAGTGGTTGATCGGTATAAAGTTTTCGGGAGTAAATGTAACATGTTGGGGATGAGAGAATAAGTGAGCCACAGAATAAGTGAAGTAAGGAGTCTCCAGATACACAAGATCATGGAAGAACCTTGAATTGGTTTTGAAATCCAAAGTGGAAATGAAAGAATCCAAAGTGGAAATGAAAGAAGGGATTATTGAGCCAACAGTACTTTACTGAATTGAAGGAGAGGTGTTGGATACATTTGAAAGCATAGAGGTTGAAGCAGTTTAGATGAGGTGTTGCATACTAGCTACAGTGTCGAAAGAAGTGTCAGTGTGAAAATGTTTGCCATACATAAATGAAGTGGTAGAAAGTTATAACAGGCAAGATTCGTCAAAATATGTCGAAAGACTGTACGACGATAGGCTAGTAAAAAGTGCATAATTCAGAGGTGACAGAAACGATGGATAGGTGGCTTCATAGAGGTATTGTAAAGGAAGGGACTCGACATCCAGGAGGAAGCACGATAATGTCTGCAACGCTTGAATATGACATTCCTTGAAGCGTCTTTTATCTAGAACCACTACGTGATAGCGGAAAAGGGTTAATGTTGAAATAATTATATATATATATATATATATATATATATATATATATATATATATATATATAATAAAGTAGCACAAAGGAACACGTACTTAAATCCACGGGAGAAAGATAAGTGAAACAGGTACCTGGAACAAGTACTTTCATAGTAGTATATTCTACATTTCCAATTTCCAACACTGAATATAAAAGAAGTTGAACAGGTCTTTATGTACAAAATCAGAAAGACGGGGCAGGGTTACAGTTTATGAATCTGGGCGGCATGTTCTTTAAGCAAACGAGATAAGGAAAGAGGATCTAGATATAATCCTGGGTGGGGAGGTTTCAATTCCTTGTTGACGTGTCTTCGACAAGGATGAACTCCAGTAGATTCATTTTTTCGTAGATCTTTGACCCTGTAGATTATATAAAAATATATATATATATATATATATATATATATATATATATATATATATATATATATATATATATAATATATATATCGAAGCAGAGAGAGAGAGAGGAGAGAAGAGAGAGAGAGAGAGAGAAGAGGAGCCCAACAAACAAGCACCCATAAGCACGGCATACATTGATCCTAATGGCACCTCATAACACGCATCATTACACCCTTGCGGGGTTATTGAAAGGAACTATAGATTGCGTCATTCAAATGACATACGATATCACGGAAGGGGATTCGTCGGGAGAGAGACCCAGCGGAGATCTCATCAGTTCCGCATGTTCCATTCCAAGGGACACAGGCAACCTTGAAGGGGAAGACGGAGGAGAGAGCCAGTTGAGGAGAGGGGAGCGAGAGCGGTGAGTGAGAAGCAGTCATTCGAAGGAAGTTAAAGAGATGGAGGATTTTATAAAGGAAGCCAAGCCGGAGGTTTTAAGCGGGAGGGAGAGATATTTCGATCAACTATTGAGGTAAAAATATAGTATACATATATATATATATATATATATATATATATATATATATATATATATATATATATATATATATATGTGACGAAGTGCCAAGTATCTGGTTACTACACTTACCATTCATTTATTATTACCTCACAAAAGCCAGACACCTGAACCCTCATCATAGGTACTAAACGACTGAATACTCTAAAGGCAACAGTGATCCCTTAACAACTTACCAGTATTGCAGAAAATCAGACTAAGTTCAACAAAAACAGGTGTGGAGGTAATCTTGTAAGTAATTAGATTAATCAAAGGGCATCACTCCATCAATAACTTTAAAAGTCTAAGTATTTCCCTGATTTCAGAAGTCTAAGTACTTCCCTGGTTCTAAGTCACTTCAAGTTACTTGAAGGAAAACAGATCAATTAGCACTCTATGTTTCTACCTAACATCTATATAATCATATGCAAATGTACTGGTATAAAAAAAAAATGAAAAAACTTATAAAAATTTTAAATACAAAAATTTGTTCTTAAACTCAAAATTTATAAGTGAAATTCACAATATCAGGGAAAATTACTGTTACTTGAAAACAAAGTAAAGTTTAATTAATTCTTGAATCAAATTAAGTAAAATTAAATCAAAATTAATTTTTCACAAAATTCAAGAAAAATTAATTCAATCAAAATTCAAATTGTTAGGCAATAATTGAAATTTGGAAATTAATTCACAAGTGCTAAACAATAATAAAACTTGAAAAGAATTTTAAGTAAATGCAAATTAATTCACAAGTGTTAAAAATTAATGAAATGTGCAATGTTTAATTGATGAAAATAACTAAGTCAATTAAAGTTGTGAATGCAAATGAAAATACAGAAAAATGTGGACAATACCCAAATTTTCATAAAGTATTAATCACACAGAATATAAAATAAAAAGGCACACTCAATAAGAAAATGGACAAATGCACAAAACATAAAAATCACTTCAAATGAATAAACACAAAACACAAAAATTTGCAATGTGTAAAAGTGTAAATCTTTTCACTCAAAACATTATAACCATCAGTTTTACCCAAACCTTCGTAACCACTGTTATTAGTTATTAGTTTTTACCTAACCGCTGTTCCTATCAGTTGTTAGTTGCAACTAATAAAAATATAACACACTTTACCTTTTTGGTATACCAATTTTCTTTCTTTCTTGCTGCAGCTTGTTTCACACTTTCACAAAACCATGCGCCGTTTACGAAACAATGTTTTTTTTCAGATTCCACAAAAAAAAAAAACACTAAATAATACTAAATAAACTCTAAGAAATATCAAATCTGAAATTTACAAATTACGATTGTGACCATTCAATAAGTACGAATTCGTACTTTAAAATCAAGTGCTATGCGATGGAGAGAGAGATGCGAATGCCTCGAGCATCTAAGATCTAATGAAATTCTTCTCCCTTACGGAAGCTGGACTGGGGATGACACAAAACGTTTTGAGACACAATCCTTTCTAAAAGCTTCAAAATCTTACGCAACTTTACATACAAAATGTGTAATCTGCACGTAGAAACTTTGACAAAGGACATACCGCGTATGAGGACCAGTCTGTTAAAAAAAAAGACACTTACTTGACTCGATCGACCCGAAGCAGAAGTTCCCTTATCTACGTGATGACAGAATCCCAAAAAACACAATGAAGGCTTGAGCTCACTTATCAAACGTGTCGACAGATTTTGAAAAACAACTCTAGCTTTGAACGGACAAAGATATTTGCTCTCTTTCTACATTCTACGTTATATATATTCTTTACATTATGCTATGTAGAATCTGAACACACATTTAAACATCCTATCTCTAAGGTATCTAGGAATCTGTAAAAATGTTGCAAAACTCAATTCTAACATTTTATACAGTCAAAGAGGGGAAATATGCATTTTGAAAGTAGCAATAGATAATATATATATATATATATATATATATATATATATATATAAATATATATATAATTGAAAATAGAGGTAAGGAAATATGAAAAACTCTGCATCAAAGAAGGCAGTGCCACAAAGGTGATTGCCTGCAACAAAAATTTTGAAAGAGAGAAACTGTTCGACTAGATATATATATATATATATATATATATATATATATATATATATATATATATATATATATATATATATAGATATAGATATACATATATATATATATATATATAATATATATATATATATATATACATATATATGTATATATATATATATATATATATATATATATATATATATATATATATATATATATATATATATGTATATATATATATATATATATATATATATATATATATATATATATATATATATATATATATATATATATATAATATATATATATATATATATATATATATATATATATATATATATATATATATATATATATATATATTCACATACAATTAGTATATAAGTATATATATATATATATATATATATATATATATATATATATATTTATATATATATATTATTACGTATATAGGGCCTTGTGAGAGACTAGATACGTAAACAGAAATGATTGAGGGATTTCAAGAGGGAATTGCTTGAACTTACCGTAAACTGATTATTATTGATTTCTTTCTTAGAGGGAAGGTCGCCAGAAAACTCAGCTCGTTACTTTAAAACTATATTTATTTACAAAGAGGCCCGTGCTGGCCTGGAGAAAAGTTAAATAGATATTGGCCCCCACGTTGGGGCTTATAGTCTCATTCAATTCAAGCTGATTTTCATTCACGTGGGTTAATGCAACACTTGCGGACAGAGAGACGGCACGTGACTCATGGAATCTGGAAAAGAATCCCAGATTAAACGACATGAAAGAAAAAATGACTTCTTGCTTTGATTAATTAATTCTCTAATATTGGGGAAGGTAAACTCGAATGGTTCACTGAGGTATGCACGAAAACTAGGTCTTGAACAAGTCACAAAGGGGGAGCACGTGGCCCGATGAGGACAAAGGGCTTCTGATGTAGAAGGGGTAAAATAAGAATTGGAAATGAATTTAGCAAGAGTCGTATGGTAGTAAAAAAGGTAAAAGCTGGGTTGAAGTTTACACTTTCAGACGTACCTTTATGCATATTCTGGGTATCCTTGTAGAAGAATGCGGTCCGACCTCTGTTCAGGTCTGGGGTCCGGGTCCACCAGTGCGTCGTGGGTAGGCCTAATTTTGGGAGGCTGGCAATTTGACCTCTGTCCGAGACCACGTCTCGCGCGGGGACTGAGAGCGATACTGCTTGCTTTCGAATCACGGGGCTTCCAAAAACCGCCTCGAGCATTGCCTGAAAGGTGGTAAACACAACGCCAGCAAATTGGGAAGGAAAAATAGGTCTTATTGTAGAAGTCCCCTAAAATCCATCTCGAAGCCTAGCTACTCTTGTGACCTGCCTCTCTTACCCTAAGCTTCCGTCAGACCGGAAATATCATTCCTACGACATCCCCACTCTCCCAACAACAGTAGCTTCAGGAGACGGCATGGCTGCTACTTTTATAATTAAACAAAACTAAAACTCTGCTGGGAAGGCGAGGCGTTCTATAAACGTAGCAGCTCCCCCTGTTAAGAAGGCATTCACTCCCTTTCGGGCGTGAAGGTCTTGGCTTAAATAAGTTGATCGCCTCGACAACCCAGTTCTCCTACTCTAACTTGAAGTTTTTGAGCAGCGATACGGCTGACTACAATGGCCTACCTAACTTATAGGAAAATGCTAAGTGTACTAACTTAAGTAGGGATGTAATTCTAGCTAAGTAATAACTACGGTTGGTCTGTGACGACAGTCTACTCTACCCCTAGTAAGGTTACTTGAAAATTCTACTTGCTACTAACCTAATGCCCACTGGTACTAAATCATTAGCCTAACCTACTCAATACAGTAAATGAAGACGCAATCATTCCAGAGTGTGGTACGCACAGCAGTAGTTCAGCGACGGAACTGTTAAAATACATAATGAGAGGTAATGATGCGTGGGGATGATGAGTGGTTAACTTTACCAGGAGGGAAATGCAATGAGGTAATTATATTTAAGTGAGGGTTAGTATTACAATGGCTAGGGTGGGGTTAGAGGGTTAGTGCTACTGGCAGAGATCAGGCTGGCTACTCCTCTGGGTAGGTGCCAGGATCTTCTGCAAATGAATGCGACACTGTACCTCGGGCACAGGTGTCAAGGAGAGCATGTGGCTCTTTTGTGTTAGTTTGTTAATGACGTCCCTTCTTCTTCTTCTTCTTATTCCTTCCAGGACCTGGCTATACCAGTCCTTGGAGTAGACGGAGGGCACGACTCTGGGGGAAAGGCCAGAAACGCCGGCAGGAGCAGAGGCAGTGGTAGCCTGAGGGATTGCAGGAGAACACCCTACTTTCGGTCTCTGCAGCAAACCGTCGTAGAGGTGGAACCTACTGCAGGGGAGGCCCTCACTCCGGCTGCTGCGGCAACCGTCGTGAGGGGAAAACTCCAGGCTGACTCCTGGTTGGGCAGTTCCTGGTTTTCCAGAGGAGGTATGAAGGTTAGGTCTGCCGGAGGTTCATCCTCGGGCGACAGGTGATGAGGGTGAAGAGGTCATGGACTTTGGGTTGGCCATGGGCTGCGGTAAGCTCCATGCCTGTTGGAGGATCTCCTGTAGGAGGATCCTTGGTTAGGTTTTGGCGCCGGCGCTAGCTCGGGGTCCAGGCGCAGAGGTCAAGTTCGGTGGTGGCTCTACGTCCAGCGGCTGGACGGCGCTTGGCACTGCTCAGTGCTGCCAAGTGGCACTGGCAGAGAGTTGAGGTCGACTGGACCTGTGACGGGTACTGGAGGTGCAATACCTCTCAGCGTGCCCTTGGAAATGGGAGACAGAGGCTCTGTCTCTTGTTGAAGGCTAGGCCTTGTGGAAAATGGCAGTGTCCGCTGCTGGTAGTTTTGCTAGGGCACCTAGGCCAATTAGTAGAGTGCCCTATTACGTTACAGGTTTTGCAACGGACTGCGAATGGTCAATCTCCCTCCTTGGTAACGGGGGATTCTGTCTTCCCGTATCAGGGAGATTTGAGCGCCAGAGTCGTCGTAGGCTCTGACGTGGTTGGCTTGATAATGGCTTTGGAGGGGTGCGACGGTTATAGGGCCCTTAGCTGGGGGTCCTTAGAGAAGAAGGATTTGGTGACGGCCATTGCGATGGCCGGAATATTGTGGTTCGCGCACCCTCCGTAATTTGCAGACATGTGACCCTTGCGGCCACAGTCTCGGCAGAACTTGTTCCAGAACCTCTTCCGTGGCACTGGATGATAAGGCCGAGATGGCCCCACAGGTTGCGAATCTGCGGAGTCACCAAGGCTGGCAGTGTGCTCTGGCACAGGTGAAGAGTCCTCTCTTGGCAGTGATGTGACGTGGGAGGTTAAGGAAACCTCCGTTGAATCATCCTCGGAAGCAAGTCCGGGGTTAACTGTTGGGCATTACCTCTTCCAAAAGGGAGGAGGTAGGCGGTAAAAAGGTAAAAGGCTGGCAGGATGCGGCAGGAATTTCTATCTCGGCAACTGGATCAGGACCAGGCTAACAAATAGAAACGGATGTCAGGCTGACCAGAGACTGCGGGACTAAGAGAGACAGGGGGTGCAGGGCTGGAAGCTGGCAGAGTGGCTTGAGCTAGGATACTCTCCTTACGGGCCTTCTCCCGCTTGATGTCGAGTTCCTTCTCCTTGAGAGCGAGCTCATGCTTTCGCTCCTCTTCCCTTGCCTTCCTTGCTGCTTCTCTTTCTTTTCTCTCTGCTTCTCCGGCTTTTCTCTGGTTTTCCCTTTCTTCCTTTTCTTGCAGGCGCGCGGCAGCCTGCTGCGCCTTTATCCACTGGTCTAGTGCTGGTCCAGTGTAACCAGCCTCCTTGCCCAGAGTTATGAGGCTCCGAGCTTCTCTAGATCTCTGGCAAAGAAGTCGCAGGGAAGAAGGGGAAGACATTCCCTTAGGCTGCAGTAGAGCTCGGAGGAAAATGAAAATAATGGCCAGAAAGGGTACTGAATGGAATAGGAGTGCCTACTGTGGAAAGTGCACTCACTTGGAAATGGGTCTGCGACGTGGTAAGGAAAAGTCTGGAAAAGACTGGGTGCTCGGTGGCACTTGTGGATGGCACCTTCTGATATGAGGTGAAAACTCATGAAGTGTGCGGTGGTACGTCCACACTACGGGCGTTCAACTTGGGAGACGTTGGAATGGGGCTACCTGTACGGCCTGTACAGGTGCAATGGCACTATGAGGAGCCGTTCTTAGCACTGTTATCGTGCTGGTGTTGTGTCACGGGACACTACAAGCAGTATACTCAAGTATTACCCGGAAGTTGAACTGGCCACATCTGTTCGGGGCAGCGTGTATGGTGGATGAGAGAGTAAAAGGTGGGAGTATTCAGCAGCCATCGAGAACAGTGTCAAGAATTAGTGGCACTGTAAAATGGTTAAGACGTGACGTGCACTGGTGGTGGCAGTCCTAACTGGTAACGACTTCCCTGTCTGGAAGTAATGAAATTGCGTGGCACACTGTGCGAATTGTGCTTGCGGTATACGCAAGTCTTCGTGATAAAGAAAATGAAAAGACACTCGGGCAACGACAGGTAATGGAAAATCTAGAAATGCCAGTACTCGCTGAAAGTACTCGATAAATGAAATAAATAAATGCTTGCAAACTGCACATGGAACTGCGGTACGTATCACCGCTCTGTGTAAATGAAAAGACACAAGAAGATAAATAAGGTTAATTCGGCATGCTATAATTAATGGTAAGTTGTAGAGTAATCTTGGCTTCGTGACTACTGGGTTTACGGTTTTCTATCTCTTCCTCTCTCTCTCTCTCTCTCTCTCTCTCGGAGGAGGGTTGAAAATGATATATGAATGAACTCCTTATATTGAATTTGACTACTATGTTAGTTTAATATGCCGCAACTGCGTTAAATGATTTACTTACGTTAAACGTTTATAATGAAAGAATTGCTTTTGGAGAACGTTTTATGAAAATGATAACGCGCTCGTGGTGAACGATTTTTACGTTAAATGTAGCGGCTCGCGCTTACGAAATGGTTGCGTTTCAATAGATTTTACAACGAGCGTTGTACAGTTAACAAATTCTTGTGATTTACTCTACTGAGATTTACGTTTAACTTTAGTAGATTACTAGGTCCGTGAACAGTGGAAATGACGGTAAGGATTTGAAAAAAGATGTTAGCAAACAAATTGAATGAGGGTTACGTTAGTGCGAATGAAATGAAACTTTCTCAGCGCGCAGATTGTTGTGTGATCGATGCGAGGTGAAACATGTGAGGAAGAGCTGACCAGCGCGGGCGCGAATCAGCTGATTCTCTGTAAATGCGAAGGCAATTTACCACAACACAAAATACTACTTTCTTATTCAAGGCGAATACGTTAATTCTCTGGCAGAACGATAGATACTAGTACCGATGATTTCCGATATATTTACGTTAAAAACTTGAGACTTAAGTTACTTTGCTTAATTGTTAGGTAAGTTTAAAGGGATAAAAAAACATGGCTGCCCGCTGTGAGCGAACACCCCCCCCCCCCGCAAACTGGTGAGACCGCGCAGGCCGCGAGGAGAGCGCGGAAGCTGAATAGCTGAGAGCGTAAGCGGTTACCAACACTTGGAGATGAAAAAATAAGTTAAAAATGGATTCCCTAACATATCACAGACAAAAGAATTGTACACCTTCTTTTGCCGTAACTATTAGTTAAAAACACTCTAAATAGCTAGGTTTATAATACAGCAATAACCCCTGGCAAAGCACTTCTAGTTTGATCTGGTCCTTTCTGGCATTATCTGCCACGTGTCGTGAGAGCCTCCCCCATGAGAGACTCCTACGAGGACAGCACAAAAGTAACAAGAAAATTCGCGGGGCAGATTGTTTGCTCGCCGCTAAAATTAAAGCTATGGCGCGTTCGCCGTAAATATAAGTATTTACCTACGCTCTTTTTTAAAACACTTATACAATAAAAATACTTAAACGTACCTTATACAACATAGTTATAGAATAATCATATAATGAATGGAATACCTACCGTAGAGTCAGTGTGTCTTCTTTCCCGCAAGGTGTGCTTGATTTACGTTTTGTAAAATAATTACAGTTCCGTTTACAACGGATAACGCGATTTACAAGCTTTTTTTTTAAGAAGCTAGGTTCAATCAGCAAGATCGCCAATTTACGTATATAGGGCCTTGTGAGAGGACTAGAGATACTGTAAACAGAAATGATTGAAGGGAATTTCAAGAAAGGGAATTGCTTGAACGTACCGTAAATGATATTATGATTTTCATTTCTTTAGAGGGGAAGGTTCGCCAGAAAACCAGCGTTACTTTAAAAATATTTATTTGACAAAGAGGCCGTGTGGCCTGGAGAAAGTTAAATGATATGGCCCCACGTGGGGACTTATAGCTCATCAATCAAAGTGATTTTCATCACGTGGGTTAATGCCACACTTGCGGACAGAGAGACGGCACGTGACTATGAATCTGGAAAAGAATCCCAGATAAACGACCTGAAAGAAAAATGACTTATGCTTTGATTAATTAATTCATCTAATATTGGGAGGTAAACTCGAATGGTCACTGAGGTATGCACGAAAACTTAGGTCTTGAAGCAAAATTCACAAAGGGAGCACGTGGCCCGATGAGGGGACAGGGCTTCTGATGTAGAAGGGTAAAATAAGGAAATTGGAAATGAAATTTAGCAAGAAGTCGTATGGTAGTAAAAGGTGCTTGGGTTGAAAGTTTACACTTCAGACGTACGTTATGCAATAATTCTGGGTATCATTGTAGAAGAATGCGGTCGGGACCTCTGTCAGTTCTGGGGTCGGGTCCACCAGTGCGTAGGTGGGTAGCCTAATTTTGGGAGGCTGCAATTTGACCTATGTCAGAAGACCACGTCTCGCGCCCCGGACTGAGAGCGATATGCTTGCTTTCGAATCACGGGGCTCCCAAAAAAACCGCCTCGAGCAGGCCTGAAAGGTGGTAAACACAACGCCAGCAAAATGGGAAGGAAGGACAAAATAGGTCTTATTGTAGAAGTCTAAAATCCATCTCGAAGCCTAGCTACTCTTGTGACCGCCTCTCTTACCCTAAGATTCCGTCAGGGACCGGAAAATATCATTCTACGACATCCCCACTCTCCAACAACAGTAGCTCAGGAGACGCGCATGGACTGCTATTTTATAATTAAACAAAACTAAAAAAACTCTGCTGGGAAGGCGAGGCGTTCTATAAACGTAGCACTATAAGTATATAGTTCGACATACGGAAACCACATTGCGCAGCAGAGGATGAGAGAGTGGCGCATCATAAAAGAGGACTGATTGAAGGCCTTTGCACGGGCTCATGAATCGATTTAAATTGTGAAGGTTTTACTCTCTTGGAGATGTCACTCTCATACTCATACTGAGGACGAGACCTTAAGGACAGAGTCGCGTGAATTTCTGACCATTCGAGGGCTACATTAAAATAAATTTACCTAATCTGTGAATTGGACGTTGTGGGCCATTCGACTGTTGGGGGTAGCAGCTAGGTTGAAGGAAGGCAAAGAGGGGGCAGGAACCTCATCCCTGCATCACTAAAGTGGCTCACGCAGGCCTTTTTTTCTCCAGCAGCGGAGCCGTTGCTGGACGAAAATTGTAAAAACGGGAAGCTTTCTAGCTGAGATTTGGCTCCCGACTGGAGGGAAGCAGTGAGCACAAACCGCAAGTACTGGGTAGTGTAAACAAACCAAAGATGGCTGTGCTGATAAGATGTTACTTCTTCAGACCTGGCTCCTTCTCATGAGCCTCTTCGAACCGCAAAACGTTTTGTTACCTCTTGCATTCATGTTTGATTAGATTCAGTACTAACCATTACATTTCGCTGAGCTGAGACTGTACTAGAGTTGCAGATGTTGAAGTCAAATTACATTCTTTTCTTCTGGACATTTTCAACCAGTCACGAACAAAACCTTATTAGTAGATCTTAATTTCTGGGTATCGCCTAGTGCAATGGCGTGTGGCGAACAAAGATACTTCGGCATGCAGGACTATAAATGCTGCTCTGTTTCACTTGCCTTTACTCCTGTGAGCATCTCTATTTTGTCATTGCATGATATTATATAAGCACAACACACACACACACAAACACACCACAATATAATTAATGACTTCCAGTTCTCCAAGAAATGAAATAAAGAAAAAATAAAGAAAGAAAAAATGAAAAAACAAATACTCGAGAAAAATCGGCGAAATCTAATGCAGCAGAAAGCAGCAAAAGCAGCAGAAGCAGCAACAGCAGCAGGAGCCAGCAGCAATCTGGCTTCATAGAAAGGACGTCCTTTGACAACTCGCTTAGGAGACGAAATTCCAAGAGAATCAGAAAAAAGAGTTTTATGGATTTAATTATACCAGAAATTCCGCACAGTCTTTCAAAAGCGATGCAGCGGCAAAAGAAACGTATTTAACAGCTGCAGGCTACAGAAGAAGAAAAGAAGGAAGCCTCGAGTAGTTATGCTGGCCGTGGGGATAGGGGTATGGAGCGGGGGGGCGGGGGGTGGGGGGAGGTGTTGGTAGAAGGGAAGCAACGGTGCGGAGAAATAATGTAATTGTTTAATTATGATTGGATTTATATAGCTTTTCCGGCGACGAGGCCATTTTGGTTTCAATTTTGGACATTTGCATAATTTAGGGAGTACACCGCTAGCTTAAGATTTTCGAATGGGGACCCGTTCTTCTTCTTATTCCTTTTCTATGGACTTACTTTTGCCTTTTCCAGTCGTTTTTGTGGCTATTTTCGCTTACTCGGGGAGTAAGCCTACAAACTACTTTGTTGTTGTTAGTGGGGTGGGGGGGGGGGGGGGGTTTGGCTAGGATGATAGTTCTAACTAGGTCCAAAAAGGTGTTTCACTTGAGTTAAGGTAAAAAAGGAAATTTTAGGATAGGATATTTAGATCTAATTATCAGATGAAATGTAAAATATGAATACGGTGCATATAAACAGTACCAGAAAAATAATTCTAATAAAATATATCGTAGTTTTTTCTCATCTCCTTTTGTTAGTGGAAACAAAGGCATTCTGTCCGTAGATTTTAGCAAGTTTTAAACATTGATGTACTAAATTAGAGGCTATAATTTCCTGCCATATTTTTGTGTTGCCACTTATAATTGAGAATATATAAGATGTTAATTGTTTGTCCTTTTTATATTTGCAAAATTATACGCATGGAAATCTGCACACGTCCGAGTAAGATTGGAGGGGTCGAATCACGCCTGTTCACGTTGTATCTTGTTCATTTTTTGTTACAAGTCTTTTGTTTTTATGTGTATTTTCATATTGTCCCGTCTTGAGATCTGGTTTCCCAATCTTCTTTTAACCTTCTTCCCTGGTATAAAACGTGATGAATTTCTTCCTTCATTTACTATACTCTTGTACCCTAAACTCTTCTTACGGTTTCCTCTCTGTTAAGCCAAAACGTTTCTTCATCTAATCTTCTAACCGTTCTTAAAATTTATCAATTTTATCTGCCCTTTCTGTTGCCTTTAACCGGTGTTAACTGCAATGTTTTATTTAGCCTTTACGTCTAGATGAGAGAGAGAGAATGAGAGAGAGAGAGAGAGAGAAGAGATTAAATCCCTTTCAATTTCAGTTGCCTCCGTTTCAAAGGAAACACAGGAGATAAAACCTTTATAACCACATAGAGAGAAAAGACACCTATAAGTCTTTATATTTCATTACAACAGCCACGAAGGCTGGAATTAGACTTTAGGAAATGGAAAAGAAGTTCGGAGATAAGAAAAAAAAATAAAAAGGGATTAAATATTGACGTGAAAGGCAAAGGAGGTAAAAAAAAAAAGAAAGAAAAAAAATGGTCTTATTTATTACGCCGGCAAAACGTTGGCCGAATCTCTTCCTCCCAGGATGTCAGGGAAAACATGTGAAAGCAGGAGTCAAAGAGAGAGAGAAATATTCTCATTATCATCGTTTTATTTCTTTTCTGTCACTATCCCACGTTCTTTTTTTATCTCTACTTCTCCATGTATCGTTTGGGCTCTCTCTCTCTCTCTCTCTCCTGTTCAATCTAGCTCTCTCTCTCGCCTCTCTCTCTCCCTTCTTTCCACATTGAGTCATTTCCCATTCTTTTCATCCGGCAGCGTCAGGTGTGAAAAGTCTTAGTAACTTAATCCATCACGTTTATTTCTCTCTTGTATAGATCCTCGCAATTTATCTTCTTACCATCTTTCATCTCCGTCTACCCTCTGTTTTCTCGCTCTCTCTCTCTCTCTTTCTATCTCTCTCTCTCTCTTTTAGCAGATAAGGTGAGCACCGGCCAGAGTCCACTTTTGGCCATCGTCCCAATCTGTCTAAGTTTATGGCTAATACGCCTCTCTTAGCCTACTGGAATGCGGTCGGAGGATGGAACAGCGCGAGGATGCCATCCTCTCACCCTCTCTCTCCTCCTCCTCCTCCTCCTCCTCCTCCTGGGGTTCATTCTGGACAGGATAGCAGGACCGAAGTATAAGGCAAAAGATACTGTGGTATTATGGATGAGAGAGCTAACGTCGGATTATTACAGACGGATGTAGGAAAAGGACACGATTAGTTAGAGAATACGAGGATTCAAGATGTACTCCGTTTTAAACAATTTCTGAGGATGTCTGGAAAGGATAGGGCGATCGAAGTTGAGGGTGTTGGGATATTGAGAGTGAAAGATGGGAGGATGCTGTAGTGGATATTCCATAAGTTAAAGAGAGGAAAGGACACTATGATACACGGAGGAGAGAGTTAGGCTATTCTAGGAATGAATTTAGTGGTCGAGGATTCAAGGAGACCAAGAACAGAGACCATAAGTACCACTGTATATGACGAAGATCATTTTGTTTTAAAGCCAAGATATCGAGAGTCGAGGTTAAGGTTAAAGAAATTATAGGGATACATAACCGGTCCGTTGGAACGAAAAAATAAGGTAACACAGAAAAAGGGGGTTTTTGGGCGAAATGAAAGATGTGTCTAGTGTTTGGATCGAACTCTTTCAAATGCGTTGATGATTTAGAAAGGGAAAGAGTATAGGAACGTGATCAAGAGAGACGATGTTTTGGAAAAAGTAACTGTTATTCGGGAAAGGTAAAAGAGAAGGACTCTGAATGTACTGGAAAACGTTTCAATTTCGGGTGGGGTTTATTATAAAAGGTAGTCACCGAAAGCGTGGTGAAAGGAGGGAGTTTTTTAAGGGTTTTGGGGGTAAGTGTCGTGAGATTACAGATAGTAGTAGTGATGAAGTTTTAACCGTTAAAAAAATGTGGTGTCAAAAGAAGTTTTTAAAATCTAAGCAGGAGATCCTCCCAAACTTACCCAGAAATAAAATGGGTTGTATAATAGGTAAGGTCATCAAGGGTTAGTTTTCTAAATGATGGAAACCCAAAATATGACGTAAGACTTTTTAAACACCATTTCACTTCCACACCAAACTAATGAAACAATATTAAAAAAACTAACAGAATGAGAATATGGACGAAGAAGAAGAAAAATTATCCCGATTCAACAAAGATCGATACGCACATAGTACGCGAAGGCAGGGGTCTATTAAGGCAGGTGCTCTTTCCAGTGGAACTCACAGAGGTTTTTAGTCGGAGTACTCAACGGTAAAAATCGAAACCCTAGGGACGGAATCAGAGCCTTTTATGCTTTTCGCAGGGCGCAGACTTCATGAAGCTTTCAAACATTCCCCTCAGCATGGTGTTTCAGGGAAGTATGTAACTGACATTCGAATATGTCCTCAATATCCCAGATTTGTTTTAAAATGATATAAAAAGGAAAATTTGCATGTAAAAACATTGCTCGTTTTCTGGAAAAGGGTATCTGTAATCTTATATTCATAAATCTCATATACACCTATATGTAGGCTATATATAAACATATAAAACAGGAGAGGACAGGATTCGAAGGCCAAAACAAGTGAGAACAAATAAACCAACAAAATACCTTAAAACTAGTTATTAAAACCTATTCCTGTATAAAGCAATTTACTGATTACAGGAGAGTTATATGTCAGCAAAAGTATAAAAATGAACAATGGCCATTACAAAATAACCGCTCAACAGCAGCCGCATTACAGTAACAGCACAAAAGCAGTAACAAACCATATATGCATGTCAAACAAATTAACAGGGCCATACACCTGCAAAATATCACAAACTAATGTGAACAATACTATCCATAAAACCCTTTTGGGCTCAAGTTACAAAAACATATCAAAACATACTGTGAAAAAACACCCATACAAAAAAAAAACTGCTTAGAACACAATAGAAAACCCGCTCACAACAAATTAACTGGGCCATACCCTTGCCACACAAATAATGCTATGAAAACCACCCAAATCCTGCAGTGAACAATAATAATAAATAAATCTTAATCTCTAATGATAAAGGATGAATCCCCGACGAACTCAAAACTGCATCTCAACCATTGATGTGCCAATCAGACGAACGTCACAACCAGTTCTTACTGCTGTCACAGAAAACTCACTGATGACCAGGTTCCAGATAATCCATCCTTCAGCGGAGGAATTCCAAACTGGTAGCAGGACACTGCTACTCCGAGCAATACTCCAAACTGCTGAAGAACCAACTGGTGTTCTCCTTCATGACCAACAGTGGCCAACAGGTCCCCCCCCAAAAAACCTGCTACTGGCGAGATTGGACTGGATGCTGTGCTGAACCCAACGCTTCTGAAAGAAAGTGGGCGGCAAAACGTTTCGCTCGCTTCAAACAAAACAAAACACAAGAGGAAGAGTTGAAAACAATCAAAACAAGCCACACCAGGATGTTATAAAATTCAAGCAATAAAAACATACAGAAAGACTTTAAACTATAATAGTATACTATATATATATCTAATATATTAGATATATCTATATATATATATCTACCACACATAATATACATATTTATTCGGTGCATACCATACATATATATATATATAGATATATATATATATTATATATTATATGTATATATAAATATATATATATATATGATTAGTATATATGTATAGATCGATATATAATATATATAGCTATATATCTAAGATATTACACACACACACACACACAAAACACACCACACACATATATATATATAGGATAGATATGAATATATTGTGTATAGTATATATAGAAATAATTAGATATTATAGATATATAAACCATATATATATATTATAATATATAGATAACTATATATATATTACCTGTATATATAATTGTATATAATATATATAATATATATATATATATATATATATATCTATATATATAATATATATATATATATATATAGTATATAGACATTACAAAGAAAAGAGAAAACGATGGGAGTTTATAAAGAAATTTCGCATAAATGACAGATTCCTATTAGTACATCCATCTGTCATTATACGAGCAAGAAAAGTCGAAAGGATCTTGTACAAACTCCGTTCTCTTTCCTTCGAGGAATGTATTTATTTATATATTCGCGCTTCCATTGTCAATCATTTAGTTACACAAACACACAAACACACGACACACACACACACACACACACACATATCTATATATATATATATATAATATATATATTATATATATATATATATTATATATTAAATGGGTTGATATCGCATTCTAAGATAGACAACGTAATGTGACAGGAATACATACGACAGAGATGTTGCTTAAACTTATACTCTCTTGACATCGAGCCGTCAAAGTCGATTGTTATGATTGAGTACTTTAAGCTTGTGGACCAAGTTCAAATCTGGCGGAGGTACATGGAATTAGTTATTAATATCCTCTTGAGTGGCAAGCTTCCTTTCGTCAGTGAATTCGATATCAAAGTACATTTTTAGTTTAATATTTCTATATACATAGTTAGTAATTTGAGAGCACGACCCTTAGAACCTTATCCATAAAACACCTGATAAAAGACAGTGGCAAACATGGGGCTTTTCTCAGTGGAGAGGAAACGTCGTAGAGGTGATATATATATATATAATATAATATAATATATATATATAGATTATATATATATATATATATATATATATGTAATATATATATACCACACACAAAATATATATATATATATGATTATGTATATATATATATATATATATATAGATATAGATATATATATATATATATATATAATATTGCGTGTGATATACCTCCAAATGTCCATATCATTTGTTGTACTAGTTATGTATAGGGCGTTAGGTAATTATATGTAATGGTAGCTTGGTTCGAATGTTAAAATAAACAAGCGAGAGTTTCTGTAAATACTTTCTTTATGTGATGCTAACGAATTATTGTTAGACTCTGTTTAGCAGTCAGTTTGTCAGTAAATCTCTGCTATATATATATATGTGTGTGTGTGCTGTGTGTGCGTGCGTATGTGTGATGTATATATTGTCGGAAGCTATCCAAATACATGGTTATACAAGTACCCAATCATCGAATTCAAAGGTACCTCACTACAAACCAGATACCGAACGCCTCATAACAAAGGAAATATAACGAGTACCCTAAAAGGCAACAGTGTCCTTTAAAAAAGCTTACAATCATGCAAAGGAATCCGACTAAATTTATCAAAAAAGTGTGAGGTAATGCAGTTATATTACAGTTAACTAGGACATCAAATTCCATATAGAAGCTCAACTTTGTCTCCTTGGTCTCGAGGTCACTTCAGCAAAAGTGGAGGAACAAGAAAGGCATCTCTCTCTCTGCCTTGTGCCCAAAAACCCCCCCCCCAAAAAAACAAACAACCAACCCTATCAAAGGTGGTAAAGGAATGAAAACTGTTATAAACAAAGTAAATAAAAAAATTATTTTTAAATTCAAAAATTTAAAAAATCATGTTAGGCGAAACAATGTCCAGTCTGGTAACCTAGTGAGAAACAGCAGCAACTCGCTAAACAAAGATCCTAAGGAGTGAAGTCAAGAAGAAAGTCTAAATTGTGGGAAAGAGGTAAATGATGTGCCTTTGTCCCCTAAAGGATTAATTCTCTGTATTGCAAGATGTCATCTGCAGTTTTTGTCATATTACATTTATTGATGAATTTAATTTTCATTAGCTACTTGATTACTATCAAGTTAAAAGTTTGATTTTCAATTCAATTTTGTATTTAGCCTTACTGTAACCACCTAAGTCTCTGTTGAAATTCACACACTACTAATTTGTGCACTAACTGTATTACTCTTAATGCATAATTTTTCTCACCAACAATTATTACTGTTATAACCAGTATTTGATTACTAGTTTGTGCTACCTCAGCTATTTGTGGATAAGTGCCGATCTCTTCATTCTCTTTTCTTTTCCGCCATATGTCTCATGTATCTAGATCGCGTATTTACTGCTCTGTATTTTGTAATTTCAAGATATGGTCCTGAGCTGAAATAAAGCTATTATATTGGTATTATTACCCATTATTATAAGTAGAATTAACACTCATACTTTCAAGAAAAACTCGACGCAATTACTTGAAAAACACAAAACCCATTATTAAACTAGTAAATTAAATTCGTAATAATTAAATTCACACAGACAATGTAATTTATCACGCGAGAAATTAAATTAATCAAGCAAAATCTAAACTATTAAGAAACACTTACGATTTGAAAGGAAAATCTAAGTAAATGAAAATTAGGTCCTCACAATTGTTAAAATGTGGAATTAAAACAAGTAAGCAATGTTAAATATGGAAAACACTAGGGATGCTAGGTAAAAAAAAAAAAACATGTAAATTACCACATACGAAATCGAAAACTATAAGAGATTCGAACACACACGCACAGATTTTTGCTGTAGCTTCAAGATTCACCAAACACAATCCATAAGCGTTGTTACAATAACTCACTATTATAATGCTAAATATTAGATCTCATACTAAGTGACGACGATCAAATTCATAAGTTTACAAGTTCACCTTATAATGAGAGAGAGAGAGAGAGAGAGAGAGAGAGAGAGAGAGAGAGAGAGAGAGAGATTTTACTCTTAATGTTACACGCATGGTAGACAGTCTTTGAAAAATAATAATTTTTATCTTCAGTTCAGCAGCAAAACATTCATGGAATATTCTATAAAAAAAAGACGTCATTTCCTAAGCAAATGTATATGAAGTCTGGTCTAGTGACTCGAAACAGAAATGCCTGACGTGATATCACCAAGAATCGTTCTGGGGCTGAGAAACAATACATGAAGCAATTGCCATGTGCTTTTGTGCAATACTTCTCAAAGAACATACGACGTGACTTTAAGAAGAAATCGCTTTGGACAAAGCCTCAATGCGTTCGATACAACCGGAACGTGGCTAATCATGATTGGCATGTTAATTGGAAAACGAATGAGCAGAGCCTTCCCTTATCTCCTGAATGGCAAAATATCCGCGACTGGGCGACTATTTGTCAACTCTCTTATCGCTAGCGATGGCACATGAATCAGCTCAACGATCAAAATCACAAGTACAGAACACATGGCTGGGAGACAATATTACGCGATTATAATACACTTTATTCTTTAGTAATTCTAAATTATGCTTATTGTGAAATCTAACATACATTACATGCGATACTACAATAATTTATCACTATTACTCATAATACATGACGACTAGAATACTAATACCAACAAAACTTGGGAGATCTAAGTAACATTTAACATGGCTATATATATATATATATAGTATATATAAGATATAATATATATATTATATATATATATTATATATATATATATGTTATATATATATATATATATATAATAATAATATCTTATATATATATATATTCAGAAAATATATAATCCTCCTCGTGGTCAGGCCCCCCCCTGCAACGTTAGACCTTAGTCCTCAGAATGGGCTCCAATCCTCCTACCGGGCATCTGAAAGTATGGTATGTTTTGCATATGGATCAAGGATTGTAGCGAGAGGCGTGTCGAAAAAGATGAAG